>NW_018745493.1:0-25992 GCF_001683475.1 Chenopodium quinoa
CACTAACCAATTCTACAACAAAAACAATACGAATTACTAAGTATTAATTTTTATACGACCATGTATGCTGTATGTCCGAATAATCATGTGTTACATCATGGGCTTTTGGCTCCCAAAATGCATAAATATCATGTGTTTAGTTTATCAAGTTTTACATCATGGGCTTTTTTGGTCCTAAAACATATCATGTGTTACATCATGGGCTTTTCCATTTCATTCACAAGGAATTCTAAAGTTGTACAAGTTGTAATTAATGGTAAAAATAGAGGGAGGAAGACTACAATAGTAGGGTGTAACACATTGTAGGTATGATATAGCCATATAGGTATGAATATAGCCATATAGGTATGATATAAAAATTACTAGGAAAGGTCGTTATAATAGAAAAAGGATTTTTAGAGGGCGAGAGGATGCATAAGACAATTTTAAGTAGATGATGGTAAGACTGATAACACAACACTTTTAGTGATAAATTATTGACTAATGTATATGAAGTACTAGTCTATGGTAAAATGACTAGATGTGAGCTATACTAACAAGTGACTTTAAATCCTTAATTCCTACTCAAATAACATAGAAAAACAGACCAATAATGAATTATATTTGTTTGTTTCAAACATATAAGACACATCTACTAAAAAATTGCAGCACAAGAATTTCCGACTTGTGTACAACGACCTTTCAAAGGTGTTTAAAGTTATATACTTTAGCATTTTTATATGTTCATGGAAATATGGAATGATTTATTTTGATGCTTCAACTAGAATGGTAAATATTTTGGTGTTTTAAAACACAGATTGTGGGTTAAACAATTCGACGGAATAACTTGTAATACGATTAAAAAAAAAAACCCAACAAAAATAATAGTCCCGGCGGGGCTCGAACCCGCGACCTTCGGCTCATAAGACCAACGCTCTAACCAACTGAGCTACGGGACTTATTGTTGTGTAATTAAGTAAAGTAATTTTATTTAGACATGAAATAAATCAGCTTTGTTGTAGTGGGCTTTAAAAGGAAGGCTTTGTGCACAAGCCCAAGCAGATTCCCAAAGTACAAAACCAAGTCTGGCAACTCCCCTGCAAAAGTAAAAAGCCCATCATATGTTTTCTCGCCTTTTTCTCTTTCCTACACCAACCACACTGTTATGTTTTACAGAAATTCAGCCATTTTTACGGAGTTTATGTTTTTTTCGAATTAATGTTAATTGCAATTGTCCATATGATACAAATATTAAGGATTTAAGGTATACATTTATACATTATATAGTATAGCTCCGTTGCAATTTAAAAAATATTGCAATTATAATTAGACGGAGCAACCTAATAAAGTATTAAAATGCTCCTCCAAACAAAATATCTGACACTTTTGTTACGGTGTATGTATATTATCTTACCTCTAACTTGTAAGGTATTTTCTTCCTTTCCAAATGTACAATAACTAACGTTTGCCACAATATATTTGAAGGTCAGATTTCAACTTTTTGGCTTGCTTATAGAGTTTTAAATCACGAGATGCATAAAAAACTTACTATTTTAATACTACGTACGAAAGTTGTTTAATGAGTTGCAATATCAACGAACTTTAATTTATTATCGTTAAAAAATCAATTACTGCAAAGTACGAAATTAAAATTCCTATCCACCACACAAAGGAAACCCAAGATCATCCAATAACACTCACTTGTGAGTATTGCAAAAAGCTGTGTATACAACTCGATCAAAAAGCTTCAATAATACGGAGTATGGTAACACATTTTTGGTAGTTTTCTTCTTTACCTTAGAAATAACTAAAGAAAATTGCCAATTTAGGACAACAATAAAGTAACTAAAAACGACCCTTTAAAAAGTGTAGTGGGAATATTAGATGTTCGTTTAAAGAGACAACGGTCGTTTTATGAACATGCAGTTAAGTTTTCCTTGATGACCGTGTTATTTTTACAGCCATTGATAAAATAAAATTAGATATTCGATGCTCCATTTTTACCCATTTTATGTTGTTGGATACAATGGACCCTCCACTAACCGCATATTCTTGCTTCCATATTTTGGGACATTCTTGTTCCTGCTGTTTTATTTTTGCTATAGTTCCAATGTTTTCTTTAACTCGTTTGACTGATATATTTTACCACTGCTTTTTTCTCTTTTTGTGTTGTTATTGTTTTTGAAATTTGGATTAAGCTATTTAGAGAATCGTTCAGTTGTGAATAAGAGAGGTTGTTACGTTTTGATATCACTTAATTCATTGAGCGAGCAATTTGCTAGCTACGAGTATATATATGAAGTATGTATAAGAATTTTCATGCGATCCTAGCTACTATACTATAACGAACATAATTTCATAGCTTTAAAAAAGTCTCTTCAATAACATTAAAATTCACAAAAAATTAGAAATTACGTGAGTACTCTATTTGAAGATTGAAGACATCGGCTTTTTTTAAAATTATAATCTTACAAATGTAATCCACATTAAAATTATGTTATCATGTTATACATATACTCATTATTTACTTATATATATCTAAATAAAATTAAAGCGTTAAATGTATAATGCATCAAGAAGTATGTGATTAATAGAGAATAAATTCATTAAACCAAACAATGACGAAATTAATCCATCAACATATGATACCAATGCATGGGCAGTCGTCGGACAAACACTAGTATACTTCATATTTGTACTAAATTTACTTGTACTTTAGAAGCCTAAATTTACATGTACTTTCGAAGCCATAACACTTGTGCTTTATTAAAGCCTTAATTTGAGGACAACACAATCATTTTTCGGCTAGTTGTGCACCAATTAAAGCTATAATTAATGATATGCTTTAATGGATTAGATTAATTAATCTACAAATTCTATAACTAATGATATATTATTATTATTATTATTATTATTATATGGTCAATTTTCTTTCAGCATAAGGTCACTAGCATGCATGATGCGTCTAATTAATTATATATTCACTTGATTAAGTAACCTAATCAAACTAATGCTCATATTATAGGTTAAGAACTAATTTAAGAACTTTTTCATCTTATCTTATTTTACTTGTTACCTTTCTCTAAGGTGATCCACCTGCCTACCTTAGACACAATATAAATTAGTTTATTGAGTTCGTGTAATCTTGAATTGTGATTGGAAATATTTAAATTTATGCCATAGATAAGGAGAGCTAGAGGCTGTCACTTTCTACACAATACAGCTAATTCGATCAGCCTCTTTACTTTTTATATGTATGCGACTATGCGTTGGTTCATTCCACTATTTTAACCTTGGATTTTCCACTTAATTTTTTGTACTCGTAATATATTTTTTTTTTTTTACATTTTAAATTAGTGAGTAGTAAAAATATTTTACGTAAGAACAATAGTTTTCCATGAAATCTATTGATTTTACTTTCTCACACTTTCTACAAATTTTATTCCACGTAAGTTTTAATGTCAAATGAACAAGTACTTAATGCTGTAATAAAAATGCTAACAATAATACGACCACTAAGTATAAATGTCAAGTGATACCACACAAAGAGGTTTTTAACCCATCCTTAACTTTGACATTAATGTAATTAAATAATTAAACAATCGGCTCACTATTATTATGAAATTATATATCCTAGCGAATAATTACTACTATTATAAGTATATATATATGACAAAAGAGCTAAATCATGCTCACCTTTTTGGTGGCTCAAGAAAGGGCACTTGTAATTTTGATTGGACATCATGTGACTTCCTTCTTGGCTTTCTGAGTTATGCATCTCCACTGTTATGATACTCGTATGATACAATTGGCCTTCATTCCACCCATTTAACTTGCTTCGTCACTAACCCATATTGACGTTATCCTATAAGAGTAAGGAGTATCTGTTCAATGTTTTGGCAAAATTCCAGCTTCTTTTGTTCGAAATTAGTTATTACATTATTGTAACTTCAATGTTAATAAATTGTCTCATATATGGATGATATAATGTGTTGAATTTTATGTACATACTTTTACTTTATTAACTTATTGTGTATGGTATATATTGATTCTTAATTTTTATACAAAAATTTAACTTTCTAAGAAAAATAAAATTTGGTTCCATTATTTTTCTAGGCCAATCCAAGTTAAGAAATGTCATTTACATTGGAGTCCTTTGAATGATGAAATTTTTTTTGCAAGGAAACTGTTGATAGAGAGGTGCGTGTCATGATGAACATCAAATATAATAATACGAATCAAATCCATGCAGCTTAAAAAAATAATCCCCAAATGCAAGAAGAAAAGCATAAGTTAAAGGTAAGATTAATTTAATAGAGTAAAATATATATTGAGTACATATTTCATATTGTTTAATTTAAACCTTATTATTAAGTGGGGAATAATTATCCATCAACAATAATAGAATGTGATCTTGTGGTCATTTGAGGAGACAATTATAACTTGAGGGAGAAAAGCAAAGTACCATTGTACGAATACATTTTAAAGAAGCGAGTTGAGTCATTTGTGGAAACTAGTACGAAGTAATTAAATACTTCATACTTTATATTTTACTAAAGTTGACGCTGAATTATAATTAAGTTGACGCTGAATTATCATTAATTAATTATAAGTTTATTAATCATATATATAATGTACTTCGTAATTCATAAACATATGTATACAAACTCGCAAACTATTGCATAGTAAGGTATACAATATATATGAAAATTTAAAAATCTGATGTTGATTTCATAAACTCCGATATTGACTTGCACGGCCTTATACGTGACCTCTAAATAATAACTCCATTTATTCAGCCATTTTCCTCATATCTATTCCCTTCTTCTCTCATTTCTCCCAAAATAATTTAATACAAATGAATTCAGTACATATTTACGCTCTTATTTTGTACGGAAAAATTGTTAAAATAATCTCAACTTTTATCGATTTGCTCATAATAATTCCAACTATGGATTATTTTTAAATAATCCGAACTTTTGAGGTCATTAACTTTTATTGGACCCAAGTGACCGATAACCTGTAAAAGAAGTAAAATTTGTTTTTTGGGTTTAAGGTACACATGTCACTACGTAATTAGTTGAAAAAATAATAATAATAATATAAAAAAAAAAAGGAAAGAAAACCCAGCCCCCCACCCACGACCACAGTATCACCACCCACTACCACCATTTTCTCAGCCCCGCTGCCATCCCCTCCACCCGCCGGCAACGCTGCCCCCACCCCAGCTATTGGAATCCCCCTCTCCACAACCTACCCGCCGAAACATGTTCTTCTTCCTTGTTGTCGCTGGAAAACGGACTCCGAATCCTGTTCACGGCGGTGAAGGATCTGTTAGGAGATGTCGGTCAGTTATCGACTGAGAATCGAACCGATGACGACATAGTAGTAGTAGCCGCCATTGTTGGTACAGAGGAGAGAGAAAGCGAGTTTTTTCAACGGGGGTGGTGAGGACTGCATTGCCAGCGGGTAGGGGCCGGGGATGGCAGCAAGGACTACCCGTGGAAATGGCCATGGGTGGGGACTGCACTGCCGACGGCTGGGGGAAGGCGGCAGGGGTTGCCGGCGGAAACAACCATGGGTGAGGTGGGTTACGTATGTACGGACGTACTGTGGGGGCTGGGATTTTTTTTTTTTTTTTTTTTTAAAAAGTTTTCGGATTTTTTTACCATATACCACTGAGTTTAACATAAATGTCACAACATGTCATTTCGTTAACTCAGTTAGTCATTAACGTTAATTGTACCACGTGGCAGCTTTTAATTGGTTCTAATCAATATTATTTATTTAATTAATTAACTTTAGAAAAATTATTTTAAAAAATAAAATAAAATTAAACACCACCAATACAAGCCACCGCCACCCCTGGCCGACGACAATCCCGACCCCAGACACTTCCTAGCTTGCTGGCGACTACCCTCCTCCCCGCCGGCAACAACACCGACCCCAGCCAGCACCTTATCCGAAAACCATAACACGAAACCACCACAAAACAACCATGAAAACCGCCACAAAACCGCCGCCTAACTTGCTGAAAGTACCACCACGAGACCGCCGCAAAACCACCACAAACCGCCGCCTAACTTGCTGAAAACCACCACCACGAAGCCCTAAAACACCAGAATCGAAACCCTAGATTTGGGATTTAGGGTTTCGGCGTACGTGGTGGTTTAGTGGGGTGGATATGGCACCGGGACGGGGCGAATTCGTTCACCAACGTGGGGGAGGGGGGTTTGGGCACGGGCATGGTGGTTAGGGGAGGGTTTTCCTGGGAGCGGGCATGGTGGTTAGGGGAGGGTTTTCGTGGGAGATGCGGCACGGCGGTTCAGGGGAAGAGCGCCGACGGGGGGTTTTGGTCGAATCCCGTGCCGACAGGAGGGGTTCTGGTCGAATTCGTGCCGGCGGGGGATGTCAGGATAGGGTGGTGGCTGGCTGGGGACGTTGGTGGTGGCTGTTTTTTTCTTCTTTTTTTTTATATCTTTATTTAAGTAATTAATTAGATAATATTAATAAGAGCCAATAAGTGACAACCACGTGGCACAATTAACCTTAATTACTAACGGAGTTAACGGCAGCCTAACGACAGTTACCAAAAAAGGCATTTTGTATTAATGTACATTAACTGAGTGGTATTTGGTGTATTAGAAAGTTTGTTGTGGTATATGGTGAAAATTCTGAAAAGTTTTTTTTTTTTAATTTTTTTAATTTCTCAGCCATCGCGTGGTGATACGTGTCCTTTAACCTGCTGTAATAGGTTGGGTAACCGCCGTTGGACCCATTATAAGCGAATGACCCCTAAAGTTTGAATTATTTAAAAATAATTCATAGTTGGGATTATTTTAAACAAATCGACAAAAATGAAAATTATTTTTATCAATTTTTATATTTTTACAAGCCTTTTATAAATTTTCACGAGTTTAAATTAATTTATTCGAGCAATTTTACGGTGCATGATTCTATGTACTATGATGATGAGTATGATCACAATATGGAGGCCATGTGCTTAGATAAAAATAACTTCTTTAAGAGCTTAATGGGCCATTTGATTTCTTTAATCTTAATTATATTTAATCTTATTAATTTGTCCCAATTATATTTAAGATGTCTAATTATATGGCCTTTATGCTCTTATTAAAGCTCCGATCCACTAACATTTTGTTTCCTCGTGATTGAACAATGTTACGGCATTGGCATTTAACAAATTATTAATCACCAATTATATATATGAAGAAAAAAATTAGTTTAAGGCCATGGTTTAGTTTCATTAGTTATTCACTTATTTGCACTTCCTTTATTTTTTTTTTTTAAATTTCGTTTAATAATTTGATTTTTTTTTTGTTGTTATAAAGAATATCGGTATTTAATTAGGAAAAACAAATTGAGACTGAGGTTTCTTTTAATAAGTTAAGAGCAGAGGAGGACCTTTCACCGGGGCCATTTAGGGTTCGGCCCCTGGTAAATTATTATGATTACTTAATTAATGAAGTTAAATAACCTTATTTTACTTATAAAATATTAGGATATAGCGATTAGTTTTGAGTGAGAGGTAAAAAGATTTAAATCTCGACCCCTCTAATATTGTTGGCCAAGATCCGCCACTAGTTAAGAGGAGTATATTAAATGGAGCACGTACTCAAACTTACAAATAAAAAAATATGTCAATAATAATCAATATAGTATCAATCGATCTATTCAGATCATCTATATATAATAATTCATCTATAAGAATGTTTTTTAGGTTGATGTTAGTTTCTTGAATAAGTATTGTCCACTTTTCTTATCTTATTTAATAAAAAAAATCCATTCCACACTTATAAAACTAGCTAGTAAAAAATCTGGTAAGGTATAGAAAAAGTTTCTAAGCAAAGTATGATTTACATTTTCTTATATATATATATATATATATATATATATATATATATATATATATATATATATATATACTTTATTCCTCTGTTTCTTTATAATTGTAAGTTTGCAACATACTATAAAAGGAAGATTTTTATGGTGAAAATTGTACTATTACTTTTATTTAAAGCACATGACCAACTTGATTATACTCGTAACAACCTCTTAAACCCATTTTAAGTGTTATATCACGTGATGTTCACTTATCTTTAAATACCGTGATAAAGCGTGTGTTGCAACTACTCCCTTTGTGTTTAAATAAGTGTTTACAGTTTGATCAACCACGCATACCGAAACATAATTTTGACCATTAATTTATCTAATTATATGTTAGTGAAATGATAGGAAAATTGATATTATAAAAGTATACATAATAACGAATCCAACAATGTATTGTACAATAACATTAGGTTTCTATATATTAGTAAACTAATCAATAGTTTTTTGAATAATGAAAAAAGTCAAACTGTAACACATATTAAAATACGGAATGATTATAAAGAAAAGGAAAAAGTATATATATATATATATATATATATATTTTTACTTTTATAACTGTAATAAGAAAATAAAAAAAGAAAAAAAAAGAAAATAATTAACCCAATAGCAGAAAACCTGCAATAAACTAATCACGTCTGCAACAGCAACAGTGAGAAGCATAGCTAGACTGAAATGCTTGTGGAAGCAGTAATAATAAGGAAGAAGAATAATGGTGGTTGGCCAAGTTCCGATGTTCCTTATCATCCCCAAGCTTCACGTGTAATCTTTGTGCTACAATCTATACCGTCAATTTTGCTTCATTTTTTATTCATATTTCTTTCGTTCTCTTTTAACTTGAAATAGTCTAACAAATTTATACATATTTTTTTAATTATCGATTTCTTTTGACTTATTTATGTTAGGAAAAAAAAATAAAATTACATGTATATTAACAAATGCAAAATACTCGATATTTTTTTTTTTATGAAAAAATGCCCAAATATCATAATAAAAGGAGGAGAAAGTATATGTTTTAAATAAAGCCTTTTTAATTTTTTAATTTCTTACTTTAACATCTTTGTTTTCAATAATTATTGTACTTATTTTAAATTCATATCAAACTATTTTGATTATTAACTATCAATTTCTTCGTTTTCCTAGGATACTTCAACTTTTTTTGGATTTTGATTGGACATCTTGTTCCCTGTAGGCAAGCCAATTTAACAAAAACCCTAGTTGCCACCTCCCCATGGTGGACCTTATGACACAAACCACAACTATTGTCTTTGCCAAGAGCTGCTATCCAAATTCCAAAATGAGGTTTGATTGATTAATAAATATAGATGAATAATGTACTCTGGTATTGGGATTTAGTCCATTAAAGTGAATAAAAAATTATATTCGTAGTAAATATAGTTAATAAATTAAAACGTGAATTTTAAGTGAATTGAAAGTGAAAGATGAGAATTAATGCTCATACGAAGTATACAATATCATTAAGGAATGGAAATATTAATGTAGAATTCATCTAATAGTACATTAATGCTTCTAAGTTATGATTTTATTCCTTGGATTATTATTATTTATTATTATTATTATTATTATTATTATTATTATTATTAAAAAACATTAATTTCAAGACCTCAATTTATTTACCTTATTTTAACTTATTTTATTTATACTTATAATAGTACAGGAAATAAAGCTCACATAAATTTAGATAATTTATACTTCGTACGTCGTGATTATTGTACTCTAGCTAGATTTGTATGTGTTGGGAAAGATCACAAATAATCTTGCAGCGAGAATAATATTTACTTTCCCTTTGTGTATAAACAAAATAGGTAACAATTATATCTATATAACATAATAGATTAACTCACAAAACGTTTATAAACTATAAACTAATATTCGATGGTATACTCTCAAATTTAAATTCACTACTAGAAATAGGCCGTTTTTCTGACGGACCTAAATTCCGTCGAAAAATTCGAATTTTCCGACGGAATTAGGATCAGTCAGAAAGTTCCGTCGGAAAAGATAAGTTACGACGGAAAATCCCTCGGAATTCTTGCGACGGAATTAAATTCCCTCGAAACTAAAAGCTTCCAACGAAATATTCCGTCAGAAAATATCTTCCGACGAAATATTCCGCCGGAAGCATTTAGTTCCGACGAAATATTCCGTCGGAAGCATTTAGTTCTGACGGAATTTAATTCCGTCGCAAGAATTAGAGCATAACCCCTTTAACCACCTTTACCAGTCAAACCCTAAAACCAACGCCCTTCCCCCTTCTTTTCATCCTTTCTAATTTATCGTTCTCTCTCCTCCTCCTCTCTGATTTCTCTTTCTCTCTCTCTCCTTCTCCAGTTCTCCTTCTCTTCCTCTACGCCCCTTCTTTCTTCTCTCTCCTCCTCCTTCTCTTCCCCTCTCCTTCTCCTTCTCTTCCTCTACGCCCTTCTGTTTCTCCTCTTCCTCTACGCCCCTTCTTTCTTCTATTTCCTCATTTATTCTCTTTCTTGATTTTTTTTTCCGGCGGGTGGTGTGACGGCGCAGTGTGACGACGGTGTTATACGTTTCAAAGTTATAGAAATTAATGGTTATTTTGGTCAAATTCGACCATGAAAAGTCTAGATCTAGACTTTTCATGGTCAAATTTGGCCTATTTAAACCAAATTCAAGAATTCCAAGCCAATTTCGGTTATTAAGGTAAGTTTTTTGAGTCTTTAATTTGTTTTTTTTTTGTGTGTTTTTTCTATATATTTTCGGTGGTTGCTGTGGTGGGTGTGGATGTGGTGGCTGGTACCGTGGTTGCTGTGGATGTTTTTCGCGTCTTTAATTGCGTTTTTTTGTTTTTTAATCGTGGTGGGTGGATCGGGTGGGCCGTGGTGGGTGGTTTTAGATCTGGGGTTTTGTTTAGGAGGGTTAGGGTAAGGTAGTGGGGTGTGTTAAGGTGGTGGGTTTGGTTAGGTTAGGGTTAGGAGGTGGGTTTTGGGTGGAATACGGGTTAGGGTGGTGGGGAGGGGATACGGAGCAGGTGGTTTGGTTGGAAAATGGGTTGTTGGACTGGTGGTTTGGTGGGTGGGTTCGGGTTAGGGGTAAGGGTTTCGGGTTAGGGGGACTGGTGGGTTTAAGGTGGGTGGTGTGGGTGGGCAGGGGGGTATGGGTGGGTAGGGGGGCAGGGGGTGGGCTGGTGGTGGGGATGGTGGGTGGGCCTTTTTTATAATTTTTTTTTATTAACTTTTTCGACGGAATTTTCCGTCAGATGGAAGTAGATTTCGACGAAAAATTCCGTCGGAAGAGGTATATTCGACGGAAATTTTCCGTCGAAAGAGGTATATATTCCGACAGAATCTTTTCCGTCGGAAAATTGCGATGGACTCTCGATTAAAGTCAAAAACAGCGCCGATAGAAATAAATTCGTCGAAAATTCCGTTGGAAACTAGCCTTCCGACGGTCGAATTTCCGACGAAGGTTTTTACGACAGACGGATTCCGACGGAATTCCGTCGAAAGGCTAGTTTCCGACGGAATTTCCGATGATTCCGACGGATTTTGTCCGTCGGAATCAAGCTGTTTTCTAGTAGTGATTGTACTTCTGTTTATCAAAAATAATGTGATACAAATTCAATCTCAATTTTCAATTAACAAATAATCTGATTACATATTTATAATCAGCCTATATCTAATAACTAATGATGCAAATTATCGTTATATAATTTGTCATTGATTATTTCTTATTTTGCTACTACTCTCCTTCTTTTTCTCTTCTTTCTTGTAAATTCTCCTTTATTTATTTTTAGCAAATTCTAATAATAAGGAGGAATATTATCCAACAGTATGTAAGAAGATTGTTATATTATTTTTCTTTTTAAAGAAAAGGTAAATAAGAAGTTAGAATAGTTTTCTCTTAACACTATACCCTAACTTATTAGAATAAATAAATAAAATCATTACCATCTTTAAACGGATCAGTATCTTAAATTGTTGTTGTATACTTGTATTTAGCAAGAGGTGCCTAGATTTTCTTGTAATACAATTACATGCATATATCAAGTTGACCTTTTTGATGCTACCTGGCAATTGCATATTTACATATGGATAAAATCTGGTTTCAGGAAAAACAAAAATTTTATGGATAAATATCAAAATGCAAAAAAACAATCATCAAGTTTTGAACGCCAACCTTTTGTCTCTTGTGAATTTTGCTTGTTTTGTTGCGCAGCCACCCGCTTAGGTAGATGGATTCATTAATACGACTTTTTCACCATATATCACTGAGTTTTAATTTAATTTATAATATATCACTAAAAATTTTCTAATTCATCATGTACCACTGAGTTCCTATGCAATACCACAAAATATCTTTTTTGATAACTGTCGTTAGTCTGCCGTTTGGAATATTTTACTAATTCACCATGTACCCATGTTTATAAGGTTATTTCACCATATACCATTAAAATAAAAGATATTTCACCGTATGCCCAGAAATTGCAACAGCTTAATTTTTTTTAAAAAAAATTAGCCGTTGACAGTTGTTACAAATAATTTATATATATAAACATAATACTTAAGAAATTGAAGTAGCAATTTACCGTTCTAAAAGCATTTGCAAAGATGTTAGAAATCATCATCTTCTTATGAATATGCATACATACGAGCTTGTACATGTGGGAAGAAATTTGCAATAAGGAGCTGTGATTCGGCAAAAATTCCACAAAAGTTGTACTATAAGGGTGATGTATGTGAGGAATTTAGATGGTGCAAGGGTAATGCCGAGAAAAATGTCCTTTCGGGTTATAATGTCATGGAGACGAGAGCATGTTGAAGCAAGAGTTGAAGGAGCTCAAGAGAAGAATAGTGAAGCAGCAAAAGATAGTAAACGCAACAA
The DNA here is from genome assembly GCF_001683475.1 of Chenopodium quinoa. Classification (NCBI taxonomy): domain Eukaryota; kingdom Viridiplantae; phylum Streptophyta; class Magnoliopsida; order Caryophyllales; family Amaranthaceae; genus Chenopodium; species Chenopodium quinoa. Next base: position 12,757 of record NW_018745493.1, read on the forward strand.
TTAAAATAGTCGTTGCAATTTCTAGGTATATGGTGAAATATCTTTTAATCTAATGGTATATGGTGAAATAACTTTATAAATATGGGTATATGGTGAATTAGTAAAATACTCCAAACGGTAGACTAACGGTAGTTACCAAAAAAGGTATTTTGTGGTATTGCACAGGAACTCAATGGTAAATGGTAAATTAGAAAGTTTTTGGTAGCATATGATGAATTAAGTTAAAACTTAGTGGTATATGGTAAAAATTCCGTAATTAATACTTGTGATAGAATTCAGCAAATTATTTCATAAGAATTTCTATTAATGTTCAATCAATAATATAAGTTGATTAGATGAATACGTACTCCATAACATTATTGTTCATATTGTTTTATGAGGTTTGACTACACAAAAGGGTTTTCAAGCAGCTATTTTTATTTGTAGTTTGAAAACAGTCCAATCAAGTTGTTATTGTTGAAATGTTGACTATCAACATTCATTCTTCTTAATTACATGTATTATCCCAATTTGGAAGCCACCCAATGATACGCTACTAATCTTGAATTAGGTTAGCTCTAGGCCGTTATCATAACTAAAACTATTTTATTTAGACTATTCATTTCATACGGCGGTGCCGGCGGAGTATGTGATCTGATCATCATTTATATCATTGCTTAGCTTATTTCAAAGTGAAAAAATAAAACTACAAAATGTGTTCAAAAAAATGAAACAATACTTTGATAGAAGAGTGTTTCAGGATTTACTCATGGAGATTAATTGATAGAGGTGAACCAAGTAGCGGATTTCAGGATTAGTTTCAAAATGATTTCAAGCACATGTGGATCTTCGCTTACTTTTTCTTGCTGATGGATTATTGTTTTCTCTCCCTTATCATCCATTAGGATGCTTCAAGTTATCCATAATGTTAAAAAACAAAAATAAAATCAATTGAGGCAGTGGAACTGTAGAAGTACGTAGTGGTCTTTATTTTTTAAGCTTTGTATATAGGGTGAACATTTAATAATAGTGAACCATTAATTCTTGCATTACAATTAAGGATTTCACAACAAAATAATAGCTCATATTCTCCATCACACAAGTACACAACTAAAAAAACAACAAATAAAACATTTACTAATACAACGTCACCAACACGAGTAGCAAATTAGTAACAAGTGTAACATTTGTTTAAGCCTTTAAAATGTCATATTCTAGTTTAACAAAAGTACTAATTATAGTGTCACATAATATAATACTCCTTAATAATAATATAAATAATTAAATAATAATATATTAAAGTGAGGTTCCATTATGAAAACTTGAAGCAAAGCCAATTAATCCCCTTTAATAATAAAATATTATATCCTCCATTTTCACCTCCTCAAAAGCACGAAAAGTTTCATACCGCCATACCTTCTCAGTCAAGAAAGCATTTTTCTTTTCTGTATATTTAACACCCCATTGAACCTCCTTCAACTTTCTCTCTCCTCTTTATTGAACTTCATCTTCTTTGAATTTCTCCCAAAAAAATTTCAATTCAAACACCCTTTTCCTCAATTCATAAACCCCCATAATTTCCTGTTTCTTACACCAACTTTTTTCATTCAGACATTTCATCAAACACTTGGTAGACAGCCCACTTTTCTCAAATCTGGGCTTAAAAATGCTGGAGCTCCAAGTAGACACCACAAAATCCGAACCCGAACCCGCATCCACCAGCTCCGGCGGAGGAAACAGTAATAGTGGCGGCGGAAGACGGCCCAGAGGCCGGCCCGCGGGCTCAAAAAACAAGCCCAAACCACCCATTATCATAACCCGAGACAGCCCAAATGCTCTAAGATCCCACGTTCTAGAAGTTTCTCCGGGTTCGGATGTGGTAGAATCCGTGACCCATTTCGCAACCCGAAGAGGAAGAGGAGTTTGCGTGTTTTCCGGCACCGGAGCTGTCACCAATGTCAATCTCCGGCAACCAGCGGCGCCGGCGGGAAGTGTGATGACATTACATGGAAGGTTCGAGATTCTTTCGATTACCGGGACCGCTTTACCACCGCCTGCCCCACCGGGGCAGGCGGGCTGACCATATTTTTGGCGGGCGGGCAGGGGCAGGTGGTGGGCGGAAGTGTGGTGGGCCCGTTAATGGCTTCCGGGCCGGTTGTTTTAATGGCGGCTTCTTTTGCTAATGCTGTTTTTGATAGGTTACCATTGGAAGAAGGGGAGGAAAGAGAAATCGGAAATAATACTAATACTACTACTAATAATAGTAATAGTAATCCGGTGGCGCAATTGCAGCCACCGCTGCAACAAGTGCACCATCAGCAGCAGCCGACGGCTTCGCAGTCGTCGGGTGTTACGGGGAGTGTGGGACCCCTAGAAGGAGGAGGGAACTTCTCGAGTTTCGGTGGCGGGGGTGGTGGTGGAGATGGACAAGGTGGGAATGATGTATTTGGATGGAGGTCACAGTTTTAGGTTAATCGTGTTTTTGAGTTTCTAAGGTATTTAGCCGGATATTGATAGTCAAAGGTAAGTGTCGAAGGTGGTGGAAGTGATGGTGAGCTCCCAAGCTGAGGTACAAATTTTGTGTACAAAAATGAATGATCAAAAACTTGTGCAATCTGTAGAACTAAGAAATAGTCACTCTCCATTTTTTTTTTTCTTTGAGCCTTTTAATTTTCATGGAATTGTATTTTGCACAATTGCATGTAGTGAGGAGTGACTTTAATTTGGGGTGTTACTTTTATAATTATTATTATTTATTTTCGACTAATTTGTAGATTTTTTTTCTAATGAATTATGAAAATTTGTTGATCATGCAAAGGTTTGGCCACTACGTATATTTTTTTGTAACTAATACACGAATTATATAATACAATCTCCTTAAATTCTAACTATATATAAATACTTTCTAGGTTCTACTATAGTTGTTTACTGGATCAATGAATAGGAGACATTATTTCCAACGGTTGGGCCAATATGTATTATAGAACTCAGAATCAAACAAACAATGTTTTTGTCATTAATTCATTAACTAATTTAAGATGTTTCTTCTATGTAGACATTTTATGTCAATTTGAGTTCATTTATTGATTTTCTTGCCCATAGTAATATTGAATACACTTGTATAAATAGATGTCTCCCAGACATTATTAGTGTTTTGAGTTTTGTAGTATAGTTTTTTTAAGCTAAGTAGAAGGTTTTGTCTTGTGTGTTTTGTTGCATTGTATTGCTGTTTTAGTTATATGAATCTTGTAAAAAAAAAAAAAAAAAAAAAAAAAAAAAAAAAAAGATGATTTTGCTTGCATTATGCTTTATCTGCATTTATTTTATTTGTTACTAATCTTCTATCTTGTGTGTCGTGATATGATTCATATAACGTGATTTTTCGAATCAAGTTCTTGGTTAGATTGATAATAATTTGTTTAGTTAAGGAATTTAAAGTATAAAACCCTTAATTGATGACCTCAAATTCATGTTTTATCAACTTAAGTTGTTGGCTATGTTACTTATGTAGATGTTTTGAATTACTTATTTTAGTTCAAAGGATGAATCATTTCTACCCTCAAAATTAAACATGATTAATTGAATTCTTTTAAGTCTACTACGGAGTATAAGATTTTGTTTCGGATTTAGATGCTTTGCAATTTTGCATCACTCTAGTATTTTAAGTGTTGTCTTGTTTTCAAGCCATTCTACCATAAAAAATGCTAACTTGTAATTTTAAGAAATTCCTGTTTGCAAAGAAATACAAGCACCTTACAATATCAATCATCATTCTACAATGATGTGACAACAATCTAAAAAGAAAAGCATCGAGATCACTTAAACAATAGCCTCTCTCAAATTTATGCATAGATGAATTGGACAGAATTTCCTACAGCTAAAGATACTCTCATTTTCCTGTCTAAACATTCTGAAAGAGATAGGTTCTATTATTTCCTGTCATAATCAATTTCTTTTCTCTTTCTTTCATGTCAAGGGAAGTAAAATTCATTTTCCATGTTCTAATGATGAATTACCTCTTCTTTGCCTTTCTTTACTTATAGACTAATACATATAGTTCAATAAGGTCCCTTTACATACATTTTTTTATTTTTTTAACATACACTACCTCTAAATAGAAGGAGATTGTTTCAATAGTAATAATATACAAATTGTTATAATTTAAAATTTAATATACAGTAATCAGTAGCGTTTCCAGGAATTTGTATCAACTATCAAATTAGTAAGAGCAAATAAAAAGGGAAATAAAACGGTGTTGGGGGTTTCGATCCCGCGACCACTGTTAAAAAGTACAAAGCACCCACCACTTGGCTGCAGGAGATAACACTATAATTATGCGTATAATATAATGATGTATATAACTAGTTTTTGTTTTTAGGTGAACTGATAAGAATTTTTTCAAATTCAGTATGGGTTCAGCAGAACCCACTGAACCCATACTGAAGCCGTCACTGACAGTAATACACTAATATAATACTCTTTTTTGTTGATGATTTAGAGTGTTGTATGGTGCGCGCTCGTGCCCATGTTAAGCGCGGCCGCGCCAGGTAGGCGCGACCGCGATGAGAGCACGCCTAATCCGCGCACCTCTCTAGTAATCAACATGTTGGATGAAAGTGGGGTGGCGCGCCCACGCTGTTGGTGGCGCGCCCGCGCTGCAGACCTCGCTAAGACCGCGCCCCTCACTGACTTCAAGTTCATTTCGCAGGAATTTTGGGAGGAGCGCCCGCGCCGACAAGTGGCGCGCCCGCACTGCCAGGATGAACATGAGAATGAAACCTTGGAATCTGTTGGGAGAGATCGAAGTGGGACAACGACGATTTCATATGTCGTGGTCACATATTGAATGGGATGGAGGATGATCTTTTTGATGTCTACCAAAATGTAGAATCAGCCAAGGAGCTTTGGGAGTCCTTGGAGAGCAAGTATATGGCGGAAGACGCTTCAAGTAAGAAATTTTTATTTAGCAATTTAAATAATTTTAAAATTGTTGATGGTCGGTCCATAATGGACCAATTTCATGAATTGCAACGTATTTATGGTAGTTTAGAACAACATGGGATAGCCATGAATGAATTATTTGTTGTTTCAAGTATTATTGACGAGTTACCCCTGATATACGTGTTTTATACAATGGTTTTCCCCGGTTTGATTGCATGATTTTACATGGTTTTGAGCTCTACGGAGCTATTTCTTGCTAACAATCTCTTCTTTAGTGTATTCGATTGTTTTAGTAAGCTTTTCAGGAATATGAAGCGTTTCTAGGCAATTGGACGTGTTTTTAGTAGATTCGGAAGAGTTGATAGCCAAGAACTGCAATTTATGTGGAATGCCCGACCGGGCATGGCTTGCCCGGGCAGACCGGGCAATGAGGAGTTCACAGGAAGAAGCCCAATTCTGAACGGTGCAACGCGCGCCCGATCGGGCAGGCTTCGCCCGGTCAGACCGGGCGATGAAGAAATCAAGTTATGAGATGCAATTTTGGAAACGTGTTACGCGCGCCCGACCGGGCGAGGTTCGCCCGGTCAGACCGGGCAAAGAAGGAAAACTGTCGTATTTTACGCAGCCTTCCTCCGCCCGATCGGGCGAGGTCCGCCCGGTCAGACCGGGCAAAGCTCAAGAACGCGTATTTTCTTATTTTTTTCCGAAATATTATCTTTTGGGGGTATAAATACCCTTTTGTAATTAACTTTTAGACAGTTAGTTTTTCATTAGTTTTCTCCTTAAGCCCTAGAAAACTCTCAAGAACCCTAGTTTTATTTTCTTAAGCAATTTCAATCTTTAATCCTAGTTTTATTAATTGTTCCTCAAGAATTCAAGATCATCAATTGAAGTATTTGGTATTTCTTACTTTCCATCTCTTTTATTTATTTTATAGTTCTTTAATTATGTGTTCTCTATTAGATCTTGTTTTTGATTTAATTATGATTTGTGAGTAGTTTCCTTAATCCGGGATCTTGCTAAGCCCGATTATGATTGATGTATAAAGTAGATCTTTAAATTCCCCAATAATAATCCCAATTGACATGCTTAATTGATTGTGTTTATGCCAATACTAGATTAGGGATAATTAGTATTGTTATCATCCCTTTGTTCTTATTGCAACGGAAGTTGGGTATTAACGGGATTAGGTTATTTCAATTAAGGGTTTGAAGATCATCACGGAAGTAGATGATTGAATAATTAGGAATCTAGGCATGGTGTTTAATGTCCCTTATTCGCTTGATTCCACGGAAGTAGGCTTGATAGTTAATTTGGGAAGCCATTGATAACTCGGAAGAGACCTTTGGTATTATTATTAGGGATTGCTTTTCTTCTTGTCAATTGATTTATATATTGGGGGTAGATTTATTAGTTTATCAATCATAATCGTGGTGATGCTTGATCTTGGATGCTTTAGTTTGTTGATTAATATTTCCTCTAGTTAATTGTGTTATTTAATAAATTAGTTGATTATTATCATCCATTATTGATTGGTCACGTGCTTAGTGATTAATTGAGTCTGATTAATTGAATGAACCATAGTCTCTTGGGATTCGATCCTTACTTGCCCTACTACACAGTTAGAAGGAATAGTTAGGTTATTTTTGTTAGGTACGCGATAAGCCTATCAAATTTTGGCGCCGTTGCCGGGGACTAACGGTTTCATATTGATTTTTCGTGATTCGTTTATACTAAGCGTTGTTTGTTGCTTCGGCTATTGTCTCCTGTGTTTTTGATGTTCTTTGCCTAGTTCTTTGTTGTATGCAAACACGTCACTCAGGGTCAGACGACTTAGTGCCTCTCGATTCAGAAATTGAAGCGACTGCAAGAAGACGAAGAGGTAGAAGAAGAGCAGGTAACAGAAATATGGAAGACCAAGCAACAAAGTCTCTTTTGGAGTACGGTATCCCTGACACAACAACCGGACTCCTTTCTAGCATTATTAGACCACCTATCACCGCTCAGAATTTTGAATTGAAACCGCAATTTATTCAATTCATATCCAATGATTCATTTGCTGGCACACCTCTTGATTGCCCAGTGAATCATATAGATGGTTTCTTGGAAAAGTGTGACACTATGAAGCTGAATGGTGTTACAGATGATGCTCTTAGACTTCGCCTTTTTCCATTCTCATTACGGGATAGGGCGAAGGAATGGTTAAGAGATGAGGGTTCTGGTTCCTTTGATACATGGGATAAACTAGTAAAAGCTTTTCTGGTCAAGTTCTTGGGACAAGAAAAGACTGCAAGATTAAGGAACGAGCTATCCACTTTCAGGCAATCAGATGAAGAATCCTTATATGACGCATGGAGGAGATTCAAGAGGTTACAGAGACAGTGCCCCCATCATGGCATACCTGAATGGATGTTAATCCAAACATTCTATAATGGTCTAACCCATGAGTTCCGGATCTATATCGACGCCGCATCTGGAGGCTCCTTTCTAACTAAAAATCCAACCGAAGCAAAGGAGCTGGTTGAGAAGATGTCAGCCAATGACAACTATCACCCAGGCGGCCGAAATAATGTCAAGAAAGGAGGTAAATTAGATGTTGATGCTCTAACTCTTTTAACTAGTTCTATGCAGGCACTTTCAAGCAAGTTCGATAGACTACAAACTGGATCTTCCAATAATGTGCTAGAAACTTGTCAAATGTGTAATACTCAAGGTCACATCGCACCTAATTGCCCACGAAATTCGAATGAGGTATCAATTGAGGAAGCCAATGCCTTCTACAATTCCAACCCTAAAAGACCATACGATCCCCATTCTAATACTTATAATGAAGGTTGGAAGAATCACCCAAACTTCTCATACAAAAACACCCAAGCTCAGCAAAATCCACCTCCGCCCCCACCTCGAAACAACAATTATAATCCACCTGGTTTTCAACCAAGACCACCCCTAGTACAACAACCCATGCAACCCATGCAACCACCCCCTCAAAAATCCAATCTCGAACTAATGATGGAGAACTTCATCAACACCACAAATAATTCCATCCAACAGTTACAAGCCCAGAATAAGCTCATGGAAAATCAAATAAGCCAACTTGCTCATCAAGTCGGCCAATCTTCAAAAACACCGGGTACGTTTCCTGGCCAAACAGAGCAACCACAAAAGGGGCACATGAATGCTGTAATTTTAAGGAGTGGAAAACAGTTGGAAGGCCTTCCCGTAAGGGAACCATCAACGATAGATATTGAGGGAATGAGTGAAAAACAGGGAAATCGGCAAAGTTCTTCTTCGCCCGGTCAGACCGGGCAAGGTCCGCCCGATCGGGCGCGAGAAGCAGTCGACGAAAAACAGGGGATTTTGCAAAATTCTTCTTCGCCCGGTCAGACCGGGCAAGGTCCGCCCGATCGGGCGCGAGAAGCAGTCGACGAAAAACAGGGGAATGTGCGAATTTCTTCTTCGCCCGGTCAGACCGGGCAAAGTCCGCCCGATCGGGCGCACGAAGAAATTCCAGACAAACAAAAGAACATAAGCAGCTCTTCTTCGCCCGGTCAGACCGGGCAATCACTGCCCGACCGGGCGCGAGATCCAGACAGCCCAATTCCAAGGAATGATGTTCAAGAAAAGCCACGGGAATACATTCCAAGCGTCCCTTTTCCACAGAGGTTAGCCCAGGCTAAGTTAGAGAAAAAGTACGGTAAATTTCTAGACATCCTTAAGAAACTTCACATTAATATACCGTTCTTGGATGCAATTTCTGAAATGCCTTCTTATGCAAAGTTTTTGAAAGACATGCTATCTAACAAGAAAAAGCTTGCAGAGAATGCTACTGTTTCTCTAACTGCAGAATGTAGTGCCATTCTGCAAAACACTCTTCCTAAGAAACTAGGTGATCCAGGCAGCTATTCAATCCCAGTGAAGCTGGGAGATATAGAGATCAATAGAGCGCTATGCGATCTTGGTGCAAGTGTAAGCCTTATGCCGCTCTCCATCTGCGAAAAGCTTCAAATGGGTGAGCTAAAGCCTACAAGGATATCTCTGCAACTTGCAGACAGGTCAGTTAAATTTCCCCTCGGTATACTTGAAGATGTTCCATTGCGAGTTGGTAAATTCTTTATTCCATGTGATTTTGTTGTTATGGAAATGGAAGAAGATGCCCATGTCCCTATTATTCTTGGTAGACCATTCTTAGCTACTGCAGGTGCAATTATTGACATGAAGAATGGGAAAATAACATTTGAAGTAGGGGATGAGAAAATGGAGTATTCATTACTGAATGCTATGGGAAATCCGTCTATGGGTGAGACTATTTGTCAAGTGGATGTCCTCGATGATCTACAACAAGAACAACTTCCCCTGATCAAAAAGGAAGATGCTCTTGAAACGGTGTTGATAGGAAGTATCCATGATGAAGATTGGGAAGTAAGGGAGTACACGAGGCTACTAGAAGACGCAAAAGCTAATCCAATCATCGCTCCAGTCAAGGAAGTCCTTAGTACATCGAGTGTTGGGGAGAGTTCAACGCCTCCCGAGGTAGAGTTGAAACCCCTTCCATCTAATCTTAAATATGCATATCTTGGTCCCAAAAATACATACCCTGTTATTGTTAATGCTGAGCTTAATAACATTGAATTAGAGAAACTTCTCGCTGTTTTAAGAAAATATAGAAATGTTATTGGGTATACCATTGATGATATCAAGGGTATTAATCCCTCTTTTTGTATGCATAAGATCATTCTTGAGGACGATCATGCCTCCTCTAGAGAACCTCAAAGAAGACTAAACCCAACTATGATGGAGGTAGTCAAGAAAGAGGTTCTCAAATTGCTTGCTGCAGGAATAATCTACCCTATCTCAGATAGTAAGTGGGTTAGTCCTGTACAAGTAGTACCAAAGAAAGGAGGTATGACAGTTGTCAAGAATGACAAAGGCGAGCCTGTTGCCACAAGAACTGTTACAGGGTGGCGGATGTGCATTGATTACAGAAAATTAAATAAAGCCACCCGTAAAGATCATTTCCCCTTGCCTTTCATTGATCAAATGCTCGAACGATTGGCTAACCATTCCTTTTTCTGTTACTTGGATGGATATTCCGGTTTTTTTCAAATCCCCATCCGCCCTTGTGATCAGGAAAAGACTACATTCACATGTCCATATGGCACCTTCGCATATCGCAGAATGCCATTTGGACTGTGTAATGCCCCAGCCACGTTCCAACGGTGTATGATGGCTATTTTCTCAGGTCTCATAGAAAATTCTATGGAAGTTTTTATGGATGATTTTTCTGTTTATGGTTCATCTTTCGATATTTGTCTTGAAAATCTAACAAAGGTGCTCCATAGATGCCAGGATGTCAATCTGATATTGAACTGGGAGAAGTGCCATTTTATGGTACAACAGGGAATCGTTTTAGGCCATGTAGTTTCAAACAAAGGGATTGAGGTGGACAAAGCCAAAGTAGAGGTAATACAGAAACTTCCCCCTCCAAATTCTGTGAAAGGAGTACGAAGTTTCCTTGGCCATGCAGGTTTTTATCGCAGGTTTATCAAGGATTTTTCAAAAATTGCTAGACCCTTAACTGAACTGTTAGCTAAGGACGCCCAATTTGATTTTAATGATGCTTGTCTTGAAGCTTTTAACAGGTTGAAGGAAGCCTTAACCTCTGCTCCTGTTATACAACCCCCGGATTGGGCCCTACCCTTTGAAATCATGTGCGATGCTAGTGATTATGCGATAGGGGCCGTCCTGGGGCAACGAAAGGATAAGAAATTGCATGCTATATATTACTCTAGTAAAACTCTTAGCCCTGCTCAAATGAATTATGCAACTACTGAAAAAGAGATGCTAGCTGTCATATATGCAATAGATAAGTTTCATTCTTATTTAGTTGGGTCGAAAGTGATTATCCATACAGATCATGCGGCATTGAAATATCTGATGAGCAAGAGCAATGCCAAGCCGCGGTTGATTAGATGGATCCTCCTATTGCAGGATTATGATATAGAGATCAGAGATACGAAGGGGACAGAGAATGTCGTCGCAGACCATCTCTCTCGCCTCCTCCTTGATGAGGAGGATGAGGATAACCTCCCATTTGATGACTCTTTTCCCGTTGAGCGTTTGTTAGCTCTTTTACAGGTTGAATCTCCTTGGTATGCTGATTTAGCTAACTATCTTTCTACAGGTACAATGCCTCACGGTTACTCCTATCAACAAAGGAAGAAATTCCTTTATGAGGCACACCGACACTTTTGGGAAGACCCTTTCTTGTACAAAACTATGTGCCGATGCAGTGATCAGACGGTGCATTCCCGAAAGTGAGGTAAGCAATATAATTTCTCATTGCCATGACTTACCTTGTGGTGGACATGCAGGCCCCTCGAAAACAACTGCAAAGATCCTACAATGCGGATTTTTACTGGCCCACTATGTTTAAGGATGTGTACTCCTATGTCAAGGCCTGTGACCGTTGTCAACGAACGGGAAATATTTCCAAGAGGAACGAAATGCCACTCAACAACATACTCGAGGTCGAGTTGTTTGATGTGTGGGGGATAGATTTCATGGGCCCTTTCTCTTCCTCTAAGGGGAATCGATACATTTTGGTAGCCGTTGACTACGTGTCAAAATGGGTTGAGGCCATTGCTACACCAAGCAATGATGCCCGTGTGGTAAGTAAATTCTTCAAGAAAAACATTTTCAATAGATTTGGTATCCCACGTGTGTTGATTAGTGACAGGGGAACACACTTCATGGAGAGCCGATTCGAAGCAATGTTGAAGAAATATGGAGTGCAGCACAAACTTGGAATTGGCTATCACCCCCAAACCAGTGGCCAAGTAGAGGTATCAAATCGAGAGATAAAGTCCATCCTAGAGAAAACAGTTGCAAGAACGAGAAAGGATTGGGCTGACAAAATTGATGATGCACTTTGGGCTTACCGAACAGCTTACAAAACTCCAATAGGTACAACCCCGTACAGACTTGTATACGGAAAAGCTTGTCACTTACCCGTCGAGCTAGAACATCGAGCATTTTGGGCCATCAAAAGCCTGAACTTTGACGCTAAGGCCGCGGGAGAGAAGAGGCTATTGCAGTTGAATGAGCTAGATGAGCTCCGCCTCGAAGCCTATGAGAGTTCAAAGCTTTATAAGGAGAAAACAAAAAGGTGGCACGACAAGGGCCTCATAAGAAGAGAATTCAAAGAAGGAGATCAAGTCCTTCTATTCAATTCAAGGTTGAAACTATTTCCAGGGAAACTCAGGTCAAGATGGTCGGGCCCTTTCACGGTCTACAAAGCATATCCTTATGGCACCATTGAATTATGGAACAACACCGGGGGCACCTTCAAAGTCAACGGACAAAGGGTGAAGCACTATCGAGCGGGAGATCCTATTGAAGAGAAGTCAGATATCACATTCTCTTCCCCGCCACAAACTCAATGAGGATGAATACGGTCAAGCTAATGACCTTCTAAACAAGCGCTTGCGGGAGGCAACCCGATTCTTTTTTCTATTTTCCTTAATATTTTATACTTTATCTTTCAGTTTATGTCTGTGTTATGCTGTTTTACAGAGAGTATCAAGCTAAGCACGAAGTGGGATGTCAAGAGAGCAGTCAAAGATCGAGTTATCGCGTTTTTGCTCTTCGCCCGGTCAGACCGGGCAAATTCCGCCCGATCGGGCGCGAGAAACAGAGAGCCAAAAAGAAAGAGTATGAAGCTAAGCTTCTCTCCGCCCGATCAGACCGGGCAAAGCCCGCCCGATCGGGCGCGAGTAGCAGAATCTGGAAAAAAAAAAAAAAAAAAAAAAAAAAAAAAAAAAAAAAAAAGGAATTGAAGTCCAGTCTTCTTCGCCCGGTCAGACCGGGCAAAGAGCGCCCGATCGGGCGCGATGGAATCCTGCGGGTTTATATTAGGATTTCAGCATCTTCTTTCATTCCCATTCCTCAAACTCTCATACCCTCTACTCTTTCTCTCTCTAAAAATCCCCAATTCTAAAACCCTAACTTCATCTCCCATCCAATTTCATCAAGATTCAACAATCAAATCCCTCAAATTCACCATACAAACCCAATTTTTTTTGCAAAATATTTCTGCAACTCCGTCCCTCCTCTTTGTTTCAACCTCAAGAAAACCCCAGGCTATCTCACCACTCACATAATTTCGAGCTTTTGAAGATGTCTCAAAGGAAACGAACGAGAAGCACACCCCAACAACAACCACAATTGGACTTGGAAAGTGTAACCGGGTACCCACACGTGGTTTTCGTTCCGGAATTCCCAAACCAAAAGCAGCGGTTCATCGAGCTCTCGCGC
>NW_018745494.1:0-35071 GCF_001683475.1 Chenopodium quinoa
TTTGATTGCGTTTGACTTTCGTTTGATACAATTAGCTTTGTAGAACGTATTTGACTTTCATTTGATTCAATAGCTTTGTAGAATGTATTTGACTTTCATTTGAGTCAAATAACTTTGTTTGACTGTGTTTGATTTTCATTTGTTTCAATTTGCTTTGTAGAATGTATTTGACTTTCATTTTCTTCAAATAGCTTTGTTTGAATGTGTTTGACTTTCCTTTGATTCAATTAGCTTTGTAGAATGTAATTGACATTCATTTTAATTAAAATAGCTTTGTTTGAATGTGTTTGACTTTCATTTGATTCAATTAGCTTTGTTTGAATGTTTTGACTTTCATTTGATTCAATTAGCTTTGTAGAATGTATTTGACTTTCATTTGATTCAAATAGCTTTGTTTGAATGTGTTTGACTTCATTTGATTCAAATAGCTTTGTTTGAATGTGTTTGACTTTCAATTGATTCAATTAGCTTTGTAGAATGTGTTTGACTGTCATTTGATTCAAATAGCTTTGTTTTGAATGTGTTTGAATTTCATTTAGATCAATTTGCTTTGTAGAATGCATTTCACTTTCAATTGATTCAATTAGCTTTGTAGAATGTATTGACTGTCGTTTGATTCAAATAGCTTTGTTTGAATGTGTTTGAATTTCATTTAATTCAATTTGCTTTGTAGAATGCATTTTACTTTCATTTGATTTATATAGCTTTGTTTGAATGTGTTGACTTTCATTTAAATAAAAAAGCTTTTTTTGAATGTGTTTGACTTTCATTTGATTTAAAAGGCTTTGTTTGAATGTGTTTGACTTTCATTTGATGCAACTAGCTTTGTAGAATGTATTTTACTTTTATTTGATTTAATTAGCTTTGTTTGAATTTATTTGACTCTCATTTGATTCAAATAGCTTTGTTTGAATGTGTTTGACTTTCATTTGATTCAATTAGGTTTGTAGGATGTATTTGACTTGCATTTGATTCAAATAGCTTTATTTTAATGTGTTTGACTTTCATTTGATTCAATTAGCTTTTTTAGAATGTATTTGACTTTCATTTAATACGAAATCTTTGTTTGAATGTGTTTTGACTTTCATTTGATTCAATTTGCTTTGTTTGAATGTGTTTTACTTTCATTTGATTCAATTCGCTTTGTTGATTGTATTTGACTTTCAGTTAATACAATTAGCTTTGTTTGAATGTGTTTGACTTTCATTTGATTCAATTAGCTTTGTAGAATGTATTTGACTTTTATTTGATTTAATTAGCTTTGTTTGAATGTATTTGACTCTCATTTGATTCAAATAGCTTTGTTTGAATGTGTTTCACTTTATTTGATTCAATTAGCTTTGTAGAATGCATTTCACTTTCATTTTATTCAAATAGCTTTGTTTCAATGTGTTTGACTTTCATTTGATTCAAATAGCTTTGTTTGAATTTATTTGACTTTCATTTGATTCAATTAGCTTAGTAGAATGTATTTGACTTTCATTTGATACAATTAGCTTTGTAGAACGTATTTGACTTTCATTTGATTCAAATAGCTTTTTTTGAATGTGTTTGACTTTCATTTGATTCAATTAGCTTTGTAGAATGTATTTGACTTTCATTTGAGTCAAATAACTTTGTTTGACTGTGTTTAACTTTCATTTTTTCAATTACCATTGTAGAATGTATTTGACTTTCATTTTCTTCAAATAGCTTTGTTTGAATGTGTTTGACTTTCATTTGATTCAATTAGCTTTGTAGAATGTATTTGACTTTCATTGATTCGAAAGCTTTGTTTGAATGTGTTTGACTTTCATTAAATTCAATTAGCTTTTTTGAATGTGTTCGACTTTATTTAATTCAATTAGCTTTGTAGAATGTATTTGACTTCCATTTGATTCAATTAGCTTTGTTTGAATGTGTTTGACTTTTATATGATTCAATTAGCTTTGTAGAATGTATTTGACTTTTATTTGATTTAATTAGCTTTGTTTGAATGTGTTTGACATTCATTTGATTCAATTAGCTTTGTAGAATGTATTTGACTTTCATTTGAATCAAATAACTTTGTTTGACTGTGTTTGACTTTCATTTGATTCAATTTGCTTTGTAGAATGTATTTGACTTTCGTTTTCTTCAAATAGCTTTGTTTGAATGTGTTTGACTTTTATTTGATTCAATTAGCTTTGTAGAATGTATTTGACATTCATTTAATTAAAATAGCTTTGTTTGAATGTGTTTGACTTTCATTTGATTCAATTAGCTTTGTTTGAATGTGTTTGACTTTCATTTGATTCAATTAGCTTTGTAGAATGTATTTGACTTCATTTGATTCATATAGCTTTGTTTGAATGTGTTTGACTTTCAATAGATTCAATTAGCTTTGTAGAATGTGTTTGACTGTCATTTGATTCAAATAGCTTTGTTTGAATGTGTTTGAATTTCATTTAGATCAATTTGCTTTGTAGAATGCATTTCACTTTCATTTGATTTATATAGCTTTGTTTGAATGTGTTTGACTTTCATTTAAATTAAAAAGCTTATTTTGAATGTGTTTGACTTTCATTTGATTTAAAAGGCTTTGTTTGAATGTGTTTGACTTTTTTGATTTAATTAGCTTTGTAGAATGTTTTTACTTTTATTTGATTTAATTAGCTTTGTTTGAATGTACTTGACTCTCATTTGATTCAAATAGCTTTGTTTAAATGTGTTTCACTTTCATTTGATTCAATTAGCTTTGTAGAATGTATTTAACTTTCATTTGATTCAAATAGCTTTATTTGAATGTGTTTGACTTTCATTTGATTCAATTAGCTTTGTAGAATGTATTTCACTTTCATTTGATTCAAAATCTTTGTTTGAATGTGTTTGACTTTCATTTGATTCAAATAGCTTTGTTTGAATGTGTTTGACTTTCACTTGATTCAATTAGCTTTATTTAATGTATTTGACTTTCATTTGAGTCAAATAACTTTGTTTGAGTGTGTTTGACTTTCATTGTTTCAATTTGCTTTGTAGAATGTATTTGACTTTCATTTTCTTCAATAGCTTTGTTTGAATGTGTTTCACTTTCATTTGATTAAATTAGCTTTGTAGAATGTATTTGACATTCATTTAATTAAAATAGCTTTGTTTGAATGTGTTTGACTTTCATTTGATTCAATTAGCTTTGTTTGAATGTGTTTTGACTTTCGTTTGATTCAATTAGCTTTGTAAAATGTATTGACTTTCATTTGATTCAAATAGCTTTGTTTGAATGTGTTTGACTTTCAGTTGATTCAATTAGCTTTGTAGAATGTATTTTACTGTCATTTGATTCAAATAGCTTTTTTGAATGTGTTTGAATTTCATTTAATTCGATTTGCTTTGTAGAATGCATTTCACTTTCATTTGATTTATATAGGTTTGTTTGAATGTGTTTGACTTTCATTTAAAATTAAAAAGCTTTTTTTTTGAATGTGTTTGACTTTCATTTGATTTAAAAGACTTTGTTTGAATGTGTTTGACTTTCATTTGATTCAATTAGCTTTGTAGAATGTTATTTTACTTTTATTTTTATTTAATTAGCTTTGTTTGAATTTATTTGACTCTCATTTGATTCAAAACAGCTTTGTTTGAATGTGTTTGACTTTCATTTGATTCAATTAGCTTTGTAGAATGTAAATGACTTTTATTTGATTTAATTAGCTTTGTTTGAATGTGTTTGACTTTCATTTGATTCAATTAGCTTTGTAGAATGTATTTGACTTTCATTTGAATCAAATAACTTTGTTTGATTGTGTTTGACTTTCATTTGATTCAATTTGCTTTGTAGAATGTATTTGACTTTCATTTTCTTCAAATAGCTTTGTTTGAATGTGTTTGACTTTCATTTGATTCAATAAGCTTTGTAGAATGTATTTGACATTAATTTAATAAAAATAGCTTTGTTTGAACGTGTTTGACTTTCATTTAATTCAATTAGCTTTGTTTGAATGTGTTTGACTTTCATTTGATTCAATTAGCTTTGTAGAATGAATTTGACTTTCATTTGATTCAAATAGCTTTGTTTGAATGTGTTTGACTTTCAATTGATTCAATTAGCTTTGTAGAATGTATTTTACTGTCATTTGATTCAAATAGCTTTGTTTGAATGTGTTTGAATTTCATTTAATTCAATTTTCTTTGTAGAATGCATTTCACTTTCATTTGATTTATATAGCTTTGTTTGAATGTGTTTGACTTTCATTTAAATTAAAAAGCTTTTTTTGAATGTGTTTGACTTTCATTTGATTTAAAAGACTTTGTTTGAATGTGTTTGACTTTCATTTGATTCAATTAGCTTTGTAGAATGTATTTTATTTTTATTTTACTTAATTAGCTTTGATTGAATATATTTGACTCTCATTTGATTCAAACAGCTTTGTTTGAATGTGTTTGACTTTCATTTGATTCAATTAGCTTTGTAGAATGTATTTTACTTTCATTTGAATCAAATAACTTTGTTTGACTGTGTTTGACTTTCATTTGATTCAATTTGCTTTGTAGAATGTATTTGACTTTCATTTTCTTCAAATAGCTTTGTTTGAATGTGTTTGACTTTCATTTGATTCAATTCGCTTTGTAGAATGTATTTGACTTTCATTTAATTAAAATAGCTTTGTTTGAACGTGTTTGACTTTCATTTGATTCAATTAGCTTTGTAGAATGTATTTGACTTTCATTTGATTCAAAATCTTTGTTTGAATGTGTTTGACTTTCATTTGATTCAAATAGCTTTGTTTGAATGTGTTTGACTTTCATTTGATTCAATTAGCTTTGTAGAATGTATTTGACATTCATTTGAGTCAAATAACTTTGTTTGACTGTGTTTGACTTTCATCTGTTTCAATTTGCTTTGTAGAATGTATTTGACTTTCATTTTCTTCAAATAGCTTTGTTTGAATGTGTTTGACTTTCATTTGATTCAATTAGCTTTGTAGAATGTATTTGACATTCATTTAATTAAAATAGCTTTGTTTGAATGTGTTTGACTTTCATTTGATTCAATTAGCTTTGTAGAATGTATTTGACATTCATTTAATTAAAATAGCTTGGTTTGAATGTGTTTGACTTTCATTTGATTCAATTAGCTTTGTTTGAATGTGTTTAACTTTCATTTAATTCAATTAGCTTTGTAGAATGTATTTGACTTTCATTTGATTCAAATAGCTTTGTTTGAATGTGTTTGACTTTCAATTGATTCAATTAGCTTTGTAGAATGTATTTTACTCTCATTTGATTCAAATAGCTTTGTTTGAATGTGTTTGAATTTCATTTAATTCAATTTGCTTTGTAGAATGCATTTCACTTTCATTTGATTTATATAGCTTTGTTTGAATGTGTTTGACTTTCATTTAAATTAAAAAGCTTTTTTTGAATGTGTTTGACTTTCATTTGATTTAAAAGACTTTGTTTGAATGTGTTTGACTTTCATTTGATTTAATTAGCTTTGTAGAATGTATTTTATTTTTATTTTATTTAATTAGCTTTGATTGAATTTATTTGACTCTCATTTGATTCAAACAGCTTTGTTTGAATGTGTTTGACTTTCATTTGATTCAATTAGCTTTGTAGAATGTATTTGACTTTCATTTGAATCAAATAACTTTGTTTGACTGTGTTTGACTTTCATTTGATTCAATTTGCTTTGTAGAATGTATTTGACTTTCATTTTCTTCAAATAGCTTTGTTTGAATGAGTTTGACTTTCATTTGATTCAATTAGCTTTGTAGAATGTATTTGACATTCATTTAATTAAAATAGCTTTGTTTGAATGTGTTTGACTTTCATTTGATTCAATTAGCTTTGTTTGAAATGTGTTTGAATTTCATTTAATTCAATTTGCTTTGTAGAATGCATTTCACTTTCATTTGATTCAATTAGCTTTGTAGAATGTATTTGACATTCATTTAATTAAAATAGCTTTGTTTGAATGTGTTTGACTTTCATTTGATTCAATTAGCTTTGTTTGAATGTGTTTGACTTTCATTTGATTCAATTAGCTTTGTAGAATGTATTTGACTTTCATTTAATTCAAATAGCTTTGTTTGAATGTGTTTGACTTTCAATTGATTCAATTAGCTTTGTAGAATGTGTTTGACTGTCATTTGATTCAAATAGCTTTGTTTGAATGTGTTTGAATTTCATTTAGATCAATTTGCTTTGTAGAATGCATTTAACTTTCATTTGATTTATATAGCTTTGTTTGAATGTGTTTGACTTTCATTAAAATTAAAAAGCTTTTTTTGAATGTGTTTGACTTTCATTTGGTTTAAAAGGCTTTGTTTGAATGTGTTTGACTTTCATTTGATTCAATTAGCTTTGTAGAATGTATTTTACTTTTATTTGATTTAATTAGCTTTGTTTGAATTTATTTGACTCTCCTTTGATTCAAATAGCTTTTGTTTGAATGTGTTTGACTTTCATTTGACTCAATTAGCTTTGTAGAATGTATTTGAGTTTCATTTGATTCATATAGCTTTATTTGAATGTGTTTGACTTTCATTTGATTCAATTAGCTTTGTAGAATGTATTAGACTTTCATTTGATTCAAAATCTTTGTTTGAATGTGTTTGACTTTCATTTGATTCAATTAGCTTTGTTTGAATGTGTTTGACTTTCATTTAATTCAATTAGCTTTGTAGAATGTATTTGACTTTCTTTTGAGTCAAATAACTTTGTTTGACTGTGTTTGACTTTTATATGATTCAATTTGCTTTGTAGAATGTATTTGACTTTCATTTTCTTCAAATAGCTTTGTTTGAATGTGTTTGACTTTCATTTGATTCAATTAGCTTTGTAGAATGTATTTGACATTCATTTGATTAAAATAGATTTGTAGAATGTATTTGACTGTCATTTGATTCAAATAGCTTTGTTTGAATGTGTTTGAATTTCATTTAATTCAATTTGCTTTGTAGAATGCATTTCACTTTCATTTGATTTACATAGCTTTTTTTTGAATGTGTTTGACTTTCATTTGATTTAAAAGACTTTGTTTGAATGTGTTTGACTTTCATTTGATTCAATTAGCTTTGTAGAATGTATTTTACTTTTATTTTATTTAATTAGCTTTGATTGACTTTATTTGACTCTCATTTGATTCAAAACAGCTTTGTTTGAATGTGTTTGACTTTCATTTGATTCAATTAGCTTTGTAGAATGTATTTGACTTTCATTTGAATCAAATAACTTTGTTTGACTGTGTTTGACTTTCATTTGATTCAATTTGCTTTGTAGAATGTATTTTACTTTCATTTTCTTCAAATAGCTTTGTTTGAATGTGTTTGACTTTCATTTGATTCAAATAGCTTTGTTTGAATGTGTTTGACTTTCATTTGATTCAATTAGCTTTGTAGAATGTATTTGACTTTCATTTGAGTCAAATAACTTTGTTTGACTGTGTTTGACTTTCATTTGTTTCAATTTGCTTTGTAGAATGTATTTGACTTTCATTTTCTTCAAATAGCTTTGTTCGAATGTGTTTGACTTTCATTTGATTCAATTAGCTTTGTAGAATGTATTTGACATTCATTTAATCAAATTAGCTTTGTTTGAATGTGTTTGACTTTCATTTGATTCAATTAGCTTTGTTTAAATGTGTTTGACATTCAGTTGATCCTATTAGCTTTGTAGAATGTATTTGACTTTCATTTGATTCAAATAGCTTTGTTTGAATGTGTTTGACTTTCAATTGATTCAATTAGCTTTGTAGAATGTGTTTGACTGTCATTTGATTCAAATAGCTTTGTTTGAATGTGTTTGAATTTCATTTAGACCAATTTGCTTTGTAGAATGCATTTCACTTTCATTTGATTTATATAGCTTTGTTTGAATGTGTTTGACTTTCATTAAAATTAAAAAGCTTTTTTTGAATGTGTTTGACTTTCATTTGATTTAAAAGGCTTTGTTTGAATGTGTTTGACTTTCATTTGATTCAATTAGCTTTATAGAATGTATTTTACTTTTATTTGATTTATTTAGCTTTGTTTGAATTTATTTGACTCTCCTTTGATTCAAATTGCTTTGTTTGAATGTGTTTGACTTTCATTTGATTCAATTAGCTTTGTAGAATGTATTTGACTTTCATTTGATTCAAATAGCTTTATTTGAATGTGTTTGACTTTCATTTGATTCAATTAGCTTTGTAGAATGTATTTGACATTCATTTAATTAAAATAGATTTGTAGAATGTATTTGACTGTCATTTGATTCAAATAGCTTTGTTTGAATGTGTTTGAATTTCATTTAATTCAATTTGCTTTGTAGAATGCATTTCACTTTCATTTGATTTACATAGCTTTTTTTTGAATGTGTTTTGACTTTCATTTGATTTAAAAGACTTTGTTTGAATGTGTCTGACTTTCATTTGATTCAATTAGCTTTGTAGAATGTATTTTACTTTTATTTTATTTAATTAGCTTTGATTGACTTTATTTGACTCTCATTTGATTCAAACAGCTTTGTTTGAATGTGTTTGACTTTCATTTGATTCAATTAGCTTTGTAGAATGTATTTGACTTTCATTTGAGTCAAATAACTTTGTTTGACTGTGTTTGACTTTCATTTGTTTCAATTTGCTTTGTAGAATGTATTTGACTTTCATTTTCTTCAAATAGCTTTGTTCGAATGTGTTTAACTTTCATTTGATTCAATTAGCTTTGTAGAATGTATTTGACATTCATTTAATCAAATTAGCTTTGTTTGAATGTGTTTGACTTTCATTTGATTCAATTAGCTTTGTTTAAATGTGTTTGACATTCAGTTGATTCAATTAGCTTTGTAGAATGTATTTAACTTTCATTTGATTCAAATAGCTTTGTTTGAATGTGTTTGACTTTCAATTGATTCAATTAGCTTTGTAGAATGTGTTTGACTGTCATTTGATTCAAATAGCTTTGTTTGAATGCGTTTGAATTTCATTTAGACCAATTTGCTTTGTAGAATGCATTTCACTTTCATTTGATTTATATAGCTTTGTTTGAATGTGTTTGACTTTCATTAAAATTAAAAAGCTTTTTTTGAATGTGTTTGACTTTCATTTGATTTAAAAGGCTTTGTTTGAATGTGTTTGACTTTCATTTGATTCAATTAGCTTTATAGAATTTATTTTACTTTTATTTGATTTATTTAGCTTTGTTTGAATTTATTTGACTCTCCTTTGATTCAAATTGCTTTGTTTGAATGTGTTTGACTTTCATTTGATTCAATTAGCTTTGTAGAATGTATTTGACTTTCATTTGATTCAAATAGCTTTATTTGAATGTGTTTGACTTTCATTTGATTCAATTAGCTTTGTTGAATGTATTTGACTTTCATTTGATTCAAAATCTTTGTTTGAATGTGTTTGACTTTCATTTGATTCAAATAGCTTTGTTTGAATGTGTTTGACTTTCATTTGATTCAATTAGCTTTGTAGAATGTATTTGACATTCATTTGAGTCAAATAAATTTGTTTGATTGTGTTTGACTTTCATCTGTTTCAATTTGCTTTGTAGAATGTATTTGACTTTCATTTTCTTCAAATAGCTTTGTTTGAATGTGTTTGACTTTCATTTGATTCAATTAGCTTTGTAGAATGTATTTGACATTCATTTAATTAAAATAGCTTTGTTTGAATGTGTTTGACTTTCATTTGATTCAATTAGCTTTGTAGAATGTATTTGACATTCATTTAATTAAAATAGCTTGGTTTGAATGTGTTTGACTTTCATTTGAACAAGTGCGATTTGATGAACGAATTGTTGAACGATCAAAACCCCTGAAATCTGATACCAATTTGATGTGGATTTAAAACCCCTTAACTTAATAAAGAATCTAAAATCACACAAGTAACACAAGCCCTTCGAATTTCCTAAGAAAATCGAACAACTTAAGAATAACGAACCGGATATGACTTTGAAAACGACCACTCCTGGAACGAATTCAACGCCTCTCAAATTACCTAGACCACTCCTGGAACTAAGTACTTTGATGAACAAAACTTAGACTACTCCTAGAACTAAGAATTGAACGTTCTAATTATCAAAACAACTCCTTGAATTGAAAACTAGCAAAAGAATTTGTAAGCAATTAAGCAAAACAAACAATTAACTTGAATTTTAATGATTTTCCAATGTTCTGAAAAATCACGAAAATTTCATTATTTATAGACTAAAACTAACTATTCCTAAGTCTATTCGAACTAGGAAAAAACCCTAGCCTTGATCCCCAAGTATCCTAGATAGAATAGGAGAACCAATTCTAATGGAACTAGGAAACTAGTAATAAGACTAGTTCTAATTAACCTAAAACTTCTTAAAACAATTCCTAATTGACTTAGAAATTATTTTAAACTAAATTAACAGAAATTAAGAAGATTCCTAATTGCTTAAACCAAGAAAAACCCTTTCAAGTGAAAGGTAAAAACTTGCAAGCAAAAACTCTAGAAAAAAACTAAGTTAGGAAAATCTTTCTTTTCGTACTGCCGCCGAACCACCACCTCACGCGCCGCCATCATCGACACGCGCCCCACCGCCGTGTAGCTGGACTCAGGCCGGAGCTAGGGAGCCGGCGCGTGGCACCCAAATCGGCGCGTCGCCGCCGCTGCCGTCGTCGGAACCCAACTGGACCTTGACTTCTTCTTCAATGGCTGCGCATGTTAACCATTCTTGATTCTTTACTCCAAGCTCAAACCCTATTGGCCTTAAAACCAATATGATTGGCTCTTCAAAAGAATTTCCCTCTTGATCCACATCACTTTGTTTGAATGTGTTTAACTTTCATTTGATTCAATTAGCTTTGTAGAATGTATTTGACTTTCATTTGATTCAAATAGCTTTGTTTGAATGTGTTTGACTTTCAATTGATTCAATTAGCTTTGTAGAATGTATTTTACTGTCATTTGATTCAAATAGCTTTGTTTGAATGTGTTTGAATTTCATTTAATTCAATTTGCTTTGTAGAATGCATTTCACTTTCATTTGATTTATTTGACATTCATTTAATTAAAATAGCTTTGTTTGAATGTGTTTGACTTTCATTTGATTCAATTAGCTTTGTTTGAATGTGTTTGACTTTCATTTGATTCAATTAGCTTTGTAGAATGTATTTGACTTTCATTTGATTCAAATAGCTTTGTTTGAATGTGTTTGACTTTCAATTGATTCAATAAGCTTTGTAGAATGTGTTTGACTGTCATTTGATTCAAATAGCTTTGTTTGAATGTGTTTGAATTTCATTTAGATCAATTTGCTTTGTAGAATGCATTTCACTTTCATTTGATTTATATAGCTTTGTTTGAATGTGTTTGACTTTCATTAAAATTAAAAAAGCTTTTTTTGAATGTGTTTGACTTTCATTAGATTTAAAAGGCTTTGTTTGAATGTGTTTGACTTTCATTTGATTCAATTAGCTTTGTAGAATGTATTTTATTTTTATTTTATTTAATTAGCTTTGATTGAATTTATTTGACTCTCATTTGATTCAAACAGCTTTGTTTGAATGTGTTTGACTTTCATTTGATTCAATTAGCTTTGTAGAATGTATTTGACTTTCATTTGAATCAAATAACTTTGTTTGACTGTGTTTGACTTTCATTTGATTCAATTTGCTTTGTAGAATGTATTTGACTTTCATTTTCTTCAAATAGCTTTGTTTGAATGTATTTGACATTCATTTAATTAAAATAGCTTTGTTTGAATGTGTTTGACTTTCATTTGGTTCAATTAGCTTTGTTTGAATGTGTTTAACTTTCATTTGATTCAATTAGCTTTGTAAAAGGTATTTTACTGTCATTTGATTCAAATAGCTTTGTTTGAATGTGTTTGAATTTCATTTAGATCAATTTACTTTGTAGAATGCATTTCACTTTCATTTGATTTATATAGCTTTGTTTGAATGTGTTTGACTTTCATTTAAATTAAAAAGCTTTTTTTGAATGTGTTTGACTTTCATTTGATTTAAATAGCTTTGTTTGAATGTGTTTGACTTTCATTTGATTCAATTAGTTTTTTTGAATGTGTTTAACTTTCATTTGATTCAATTTGCTTTGTAGAATGTATTTGACTTTCATTTTCTTCAAATAGCTTTGTTTGAATGTATTTGACATTCATTTAATTAAAATAGCTTTGTTTGAATGTGTTTGACTTTCATTTGGTTCAATTAGCTTTGTTTGAATGTGTTTGACTTTCATTTGATTCAATTAGCTTTGTAGAATGTATTTGACTTTCATTTGATTCAAATATCTTTGTTTGAATGTGTTTGACTTTCAATTGATTCAATTAGCTTTGTAGAATGTATTTTAACTGTCATTTGATTCAAATAGCTTTGTTTGAATGTGTTTGAATTTCATTTAATTCAATTTGCTTTGTAGAATGCATTTCACTTTCATTTGATTTATATAGCTTTGTTTGAATGTGTTTGACTTTCATTTAAATTAAAAAGCTGTTTTTGAATGTGTTTGACTTTCATTTGATTTAAAAGACTTTGTTTGAATGTGTTTGACTTTCATTTGATTCAATTAGTTTTGTAGAATGTATTTTATTTTTATTTTATTTAATTAGCTTTGATTGAATTTATTTGACTCTCATTTGATTCAAACAACTTTGTTTGAATGTGTTTGACTTTCATTTGATTCAATTAGATTTGTTTGAATGTGTTTTAACTTTCATTTGATTCAATTAGCTTTGTAGAATGTATTTGACTTTCATTTGATTCAAATAGCTTTGTTTGAATGTGTTTGACTTTCAATTGATTCAATTAGCTTTGTAGAATGTATTTTACTGTCATTTGATTCAAATAGCATTGTTTGAATGTGTTTGAATTTCATTTAATTCAATTTGCTTTGTAGAATGCATTTCACTTTCATTTGATTTATATAGCTTTGTTTGAATGTGTTTGACTTTCATTTAACTTAAAAAGCTGTTTTTGAATGTGTTTGACTTTCATTTGATTTAAAAGACTTTGTTTGAATGTGTTTGACTTTCATTTGATTCAATTAGCTTTGTAGAATGTATTTTATTTTTATTTTATTTAATTAGCTTTGATTGAATTTATTTGACTCTCATTTGATTCAAACAGCTTTGTTTGAATGTGTTTGACTTTCATTTGATTCAATTAGCTTTGTAGAATGTATTTGACTTTCATTTGAATCAAATAACTTTGTTTGACTGTGTTTGACTTTCATTTGATTCAATTTGCTTTGTAGAATGTATTTGACTTTCATTTTCTTCAAATAGCTTTGTTTGAATGTATTTGACATTCATTTAATTAAAATAGCTTTGTTTGAATGTGTTTGACTTTCATTTGGTTCAATTAGCTTTGTTTGAATGTGTTTAACTTTCATTTGATTCAATTAGCTTTGTAAAAGGTATTTTACTGTCATTTGATTCAAATAGCTTTGTTTGAATGTGTTTGAATTTCATTTAGATCAATTTACTTTGTAGAATGCATTTCACTTTCATTTGATTTATATAGCTTTGTTTGAATGTGTTTGACTTTCATTTAAATTAAAAAGCTTTTTTTTGAATGTGTTTGACTTTCATTTGATTTAAAAGGCTTTGTTTGAATGTGTTTGACTTTCATTTGATTCAATTAGCTTTGTAGAATGTATTTTACTTTTATTTGATTTAATTAGCTTTGTTTGAATTTATTTGACTCTCCTTTGATTCAAATAGCTTTGTTTGAATGTGTTTGACTTTCATTTGATTCAATTAGCTTTGTAGAATGTATTTGACTTTCATTTGATTCAAATAGCTTTATTTGAATGTGTTTGACTTTCATTTGATTCAATTAGCTTTGTAGAATGTATTTGACTTTCATTTGATTCAAAATCTTTGTTTGAATGTTTGACTTTCATTTGATTCAAATAGCTTTGTTTGAATGTGTTTGACTTTCATTTGATTCAATTAGCTTTGTAGAATGTATTTGACTTTCATTTGAGTCAAATAACTTTGTTTGACTGTGTTTGACTTTCATTTGTTTCAATTTGCTTTGTAGAATGTATTTGACTTTCATTTTCTTCAAATAGCTTTGTTTGAATGTGTTTGACTTTCATTTGATTCAATTAGCTTTGTAGAATGTATTTGACATTCATTTAATTAAAATAGCTTTGTTTGAATGTGTTTGACTTTCATTTGATTCAATTAGTTTTTTTGAATGTGTTTAACTTTCATTTGATTCAATTAGCTTTGTAGAATGTATTTGACTTTCATTTGATTCAAATAGTTTTGTTTGAATGTGTTTGACTTTCAATTGATTCAATTAGCTTTGTAGAATGTATTTGACTGTCCTTTGATTCAAATAGCTTTGTTTGAATGTGTTTGAATTTCATTTAATTCAATTTGCTTTGTAGAATGCATTTCACTTTCATTTGATTTATATAGCTTTGTTTGAATGTCTTTGACTTTCATTTAAATTAAAAAGCTTTTTTTGAATGTGTTTGACTTTCATTTGATTTAAAAGGCTTTGTTTGAATGTGTTTGACTTTCATTTGATTCAATTAGCTTTGTAGAATGTATTTTATTTTTATTTTATTTAATTAGCTTTGTAGAATGTATTTGACTTTCATTTGATTCAAATAGCTTTATTTGAATGTGTTTGACTTTCATTTGATTCAATTAGCTTTATAGAATGTATTTGACTTTCATTTGATTCAAAATCTTTGTTTGAATGTGTTTGACTTTCATTTGATTCAAATAGCTTCGTTTGAATGTGTTTGACTTTCATTTGATTCAATTAGCTTGGTAGAATGTATTTTACTTTCATTTGATTCAAATAGCTTTATTTGAATGTGTTTGACTTTCATTTGATTCAATTAGCTTTGTAGAATGTATTTGACTTTCATTTGATTCAAATAGCTTTGTTTGAATGTGTTTGACTTTCAATTGATTCAATTAGCTTTGTAGAATGTATTTTACTGTCATTTGATTCAAATAGCTTTGTTTGAATGTGTTTGAATTTCATTTAATTCAATTTGCTTTGTAGAATGCATTTCACTTTCATTTGATTTACATAGCTTTGTTTGAATGTGTTTGACTTTCATTTAAATTAAAAAGCTTTTTTTTGAATGTGTTTGACTTTCATTTGATTTAAAAGACTTTGTTTGAATGTGTTTGACTTTCATTTGATTCAATTAGCTTTGTAGAATGTATTTTACTTTTATTTTATTTAATTAGCTTTGATTGACTTTATTAGACTCTCATTTGATTCAAACAGCTTTGTTTGAATGTGTTTGACTTTCATTTGATTCAATTAGCTTTGTAGAATGTATTTGACTTTCATTTGAATCAAATAACTTTGTTTGACTGTGTTTGACTTTCATTTGATTCAATTTGCTTTGTAGAATGTATTTGACTTTCATTTTCTTCAAATAGCTTTGTTTGAATGTGTTTGACTTTCATTTGATTCAATTAGCTTTAAAGAATGTATTTGACATTCATTTAATTAAAATAACTTTGTTTGAATGTGTTTGACTTTCATTTGATTCAATTAGCTTTGTTTGAATTTGTTTGACTTTCATTTGATTCAATTAGCTTTGTAGAATGTATTTGACTTTCATTTGATTCAAATAGCTTTGTTTGAATGTGTTTGACTTTCAATTGATTCAATTAGCTTTGTAGAATGTGTTTGACTGTCATTTGATTCAAATAGCTTTGTTTGAATGTGTTTGAATTTCATTTAGATCAATTTTCTTTGTAGAATGCATTTCACTTTCATTTGATTTATATAGCTTTGTTTGAATGTGTTTGACTTTCATTTAAATTAAAAAGCTTTTTTTTAATGTGTTTAAATTTCATTTGATTTAAAAGGCTTTGTTTGAATGTGTTTGACTTTCATTTGATTCAATTAGCTTTGTAGAATGTATTTTAGTTTTATTTGATTTAATTAGCTTTGTTTGAATTTATTTGACTCTCATTTGATTCAAATAGCTTTTTTTTGAATGTGTTTGACTTTCGTTTGATTTAAAAAGACTTTGTTTGAATGTGTTTGACTTTCATTTGATTCAATTAGCTTTGTAGAATGTATTTTACTTTTATTTTATTTAATTAGCTTTGATTGACTTTATTAGACTCTCATTTGATTCAAACAGCTTTGTTTGAATGTGTTTGACTTTCATTTGATTCAATTAGCTTTGTAGAATGTATTTGACTTTCATTTGAACCAAATAACTTTGTTTGACTGTGTTTGACTTTCATTTGATTCAATTTGCTTTGTAGAATGTATTTGACTTTCATTTTCTTCAAATAGCTTTGTTTGGATGTGTTTGACTTTCATTTGATTCAATTAGCTTTGTAGAATGTATTTGACATTCATTTAATTAAAATAGCTTTGTTTGAATGTGTTTGACTTTCATTTGGTTAAATTAGCTTAGTTTGAATGTGTTTGACTTTCATTTGATTCAATTAGCTTTGTAGAATGTATTTGACTTTCATTTGATTCAAATAGCTTTGTTTGAATGTGTTTGACTTTTAATTGATTCAATTAGCTTTGTAGAATGTGTTTGACTGTCATTTGATTCAAATAGCTTTGTTTGAATGTGTTTGAATTTCATTTAGATCAATTTTCTTTGTAGAATGCATTTCACTTTCATTTGATTTATATAGCTTTCTTTGAATGTGTTTGACTTTCATTTAAATTAAAAAGCTTTTTTTGAATGTGTTTGACTTTCATTTGATTTAAAAGACTTTGTTTGAATGTGTTTGACTTTCATTTGATTCAATTAGCTTTGTAGAATGTATTTTATTTTTATTTTATTTAATTAGCTTTGATTGAATTTATTTGACTCTTATTTGATTCAAACAGCTTTGTTTGAATGTGTTTGACTTTCATTTGATTCAATTAGCTTTTGATGTGTAAACAAGATGAGAACCTTGTTACAAAAGTATGTTTTAAGGGGTCTTAGTGAAATCGTGAACAATGAAGGTGAAAATAGGGGAACACTCACCCTAGTTTCGGATATAACAAAGGGGAACACTCACCCTTTGCTTGGTGTAGTTAGGAATAGGGAACACTCAACCCACTCGTTCACTACGCAAGCTCCTAGGTTTGGGAACACTCTACCAAAACTAGCACTCTTCAAATTTGAGCTAACAAACTTGGACCTTAAAAATGACTAGTTACTAAGTCACGTTTAATCAATCAAAACACAAGTGTTTAAGCAAATTTCTGGATACTTTTCATTCATGCATAGCACACTATTTATAGTAGTGTATAAGTTACATAAAGGAACATGGGATTCCTCTTTACAACTTTTAATGATCATCCATCACTTGCCTAATTTAAAAGACAAAATAAGATACTAACTATAAGGTGATTAAAAGGCTCATATAACCGTCCAATTAATCCCTCATAACAACAAAATAAAACTACTCAATTAAGCTTAAAAACTATGCTTAAATTAAAGAGGAAACGTTCAGCAAACATGAAGTCTTCAAAGAGCATCTTCAACGTCCAAGAAACGTGCAAACAGCCCCCTTGAGTCACGCTTGTAACCTCCCATTTAAACCCTTGATTCAAGCTCCTTTATTCCAGCAACAACTCTCTAATTAAGTACAAATAACCCCCAAGTAAAGAGGTAGAATAATCAGCCAACCAATGCCTTAATTCACGCCCAACACAAGCCTTGAATCACGCCTTCATAATCAGTCCAATGTAACTCTCAAATGCATCAATCATGCGTGGCTTCAAGCTTGGAAAAACGACACATTAACTAGATGCCTTCAACAAGATTAGTTACACTAAGAGAAGTGTAACCATTTGTTAAACTCTTTGGACTAAAACCGTGCATTGGATTGAAGAATGATTTGGACAAAAAGATTCCCTCAGTACCTTGCTCACTAGCACCGTATTGGACTTCCTTATCTTGACCATGGATGAGTGACCCTTGACCATCTTGGTCATCCTCCCCTTCTTCAAAAGGAATTGCCCTCAATTCGTCATCATCAAAGTAAGGAGCAAGATCACCAATGTTGAATGTACTTGAGACACCATATTGGCCTCCCAAATCAACTTTGTATGCGTTGTCATTGATCTTTTCCATGACCTCAAACGGACCCTCGGCTCTTGGCATAAGCTTGTTCTTCCTTTTGCTAGGAAAACGTTCTTTCCTCATGTAAATCCACACCAAGTCCCCAACTTCAAAAGACTTCACATTTCGCACTCGTTTGTTGGCTTGTTTCTTGTAGATTTCATTTGCCTTTTCAATGTTTCTTCGAACTTCTTTATGGACTTTAAGCATGAACTCGGCTTGCTCCTTTGCCCCACCATGAACGAACTTGTCTTTTGGCAAAGAAATAAGATCAATGGGAACATAAGGATTGACGCCATAGACTACTTCAAAAGGAGAATACTTTGTAGTAGCACTAGGTGTCCTATTATAAGCAAACTCGGCATGAGCAAGCTTATTATCCCAATCTTTGGTACTTTTGCTCACCAAAGCCCTAAGCAACGAACCAAGTATTCTATTCACCACCTCCGTTTGACCATCAGTTTGTGGATGATGTGAGGTAGAAAACAACAACTTGGTTCCCATCAAACGCCACATAGACTTCCAAAAATGACTTAGGAACTTAGTATCACGATCCGACACAATGGTGCGTGGCACCCCATGAAAACGAACCACCTCTTCAAAATATAACTTAGCCACTTTCATTGCATCTTCAGTTTTATGGCAAGGAATGAAGTGAGCCATTTTTGAGAACCGATCAACCACCACCATTATTGAATCCTTGCCTCTTTGAGTTCTAGGCAAAGCTACAATAAAATCCATACTAACATCTTCCCAAGGTCTTTCGGGAATTGGCAAGGGCTTGTAGAGACCTTTGTGAAACACCATTTTTGCTCTTTGACAAGTAGAACAACGACTCACCACACGATGAACCGTGGCTAACATTTTCGGCCAATAAAAGTGAGCTTGGAGAAGCTCCATTGTCTTGTGAATACCAACGTGACCAGCTAGTCCTCCCCCATGAGCTTCATGTATCAACAAACTTCTAATGGGACATTTTGGAATACATAATCTATTTCCTTTAAAAAGAAAACCATTATGTAAGGAAAACAGATCATAGACTCCATGGACACATTTTTCAATTATCCCCTTGAGTTCATCATCTTCTTGATAATACTCCTTGATCAAATCGAACCCAAGTACCTTTGCTTCAACCATTCCAAGCAAATTATGTCTTCTAGACAAGGCATCCGCAACCACATTAGCTTTCCCACTCTTGTATTTAGAGGAAAAGTTAAATGTTTGTAAAAATTCGACCCACTTTGCGTGTCTTGCGTTCAGCTTCTTTTGACCATGTATGAACCTCAATGATTCATGATCGGAATGCAAAATGAAAGGTTGTGGTCTCAAATAATGTGACCAATGTTCTAGAGCTCTTACCATAGCATAGAACTCTTTGTCATAGGTGGAGTAATTCAACTTGCCTTGACTCATCTTCTCACTAAAGTAGGCAATAGGACGCCCACCTTGAATCAACACGGCACCAATACCTTTTCCACTTGCGTCACACTCAACTTCAAATGGCTTGGAAAAATCAGGAAGTGCGAGAATAGGAGTGTTGCACATTTTCTCCTTGACTTCTTCAAAGGCCTTTTGAGCTTGTGTAGTCCATTCAAACGTCCCCTTCTTAGTACACTCAGTTATGGGAGCCATGAGTGTGCTAAAATTCTTGATAAATCTTCTATAGAAAGAAGCAAGTCCATGAAATGAACGAACTTCCGTGAGTGTCTTCGGACTAGGCCATGATTGAATTGCTTCAATTTTGCTAGGGTCTACCTTCACGCCATCACCTGAAACTATATAGCCAAGAAACATGACTTCATACAATAAAAAATCACATTTTTCTAGTTTCCCATACAATTTTTCTTGTCTTAAAACAGAAAATACTTGAAAAAGATGATCAAAATGAGCTTCTTCATCACGTGAATAAATGAGAATGTCATCCAAGTATACTACCACAAACTTGCCAAGAAATGGCCTTAGCACTTCATTCATTAATCTCATGAACGTGCTAGGGGCATTTGTAAGGCCAAATGGCATGACGAGCCACTCATACAACCCATGCTTTGTCTTGAACGCAGTCTTCCATTCATCCCCTTCTCTCATGCGAATTTGATGATACCCACTTCTCAAGTCTACTTTTGAGAAGACCTTGGAACCACTCAGCTCATCAAGCATGTCATCAAGCCTTGGAATTGGAAACCTGTACTTGATGGTAATGTTATTAACGGCTCTACTATCAATACACATTCTCCAAGTACCATCTTTCTTAGGGACCAACAAAGCAGGAACGGCACATGGACTCATGGACTCACGCACATAACCCATACCCATTAGCTCTTCAATTTGTCGTTGTAACTCCTTAGTTTCTAAAGGGTTACATCTATAGGCTGGTTTATTTGGCAAGGGTGCTCCGGGAATGAGATCAATTTGATGCTCAATTCCTCGTATGGGTGGTAGTCCTTTAGGTAATTCATCCGGAAAAACGTCCTCAAAATCCTTAATCAATTGGGCTAACCTAGGATTATGAGCAACAAATTTTTCGTGGGTTTCCTTGGAGTACAGCATGAACAACTCTCCCTCACCTTCCAACTCCCTCTCAAACTCTTTAAGAGACAACAAGGATACTTCTTTTTGTGGGGTTTGTGATGGTGAAAACCGTGGGGGTGGTAAAGGGTGTAGTTTTTTCTTCCTCCCTTCATGGACTATGGTATACGTATTGTGATACCCATCATGTATAGATTTTTTATCCGTTTGCCAAGGCCTACCAAGTAGAATATGACAAGCATCCATAGACACAACATCACATAATATAGAATCACAATATGAACCAACACAAAAAGAAACCATGCATTGCTTCCTAACCCCGGTGCTAGCATTTGAATCTAACCAACTCAACTTGTAAGGTTGTGGATGATTAGTAGTAGTTAGACCAAGTTTAGATACTAAGGTCTTAGACACGGTATTAGCCTCACTCCCTCCATCAATAATCAAATCACATACCTCGTCACCAATTCTACAACGGGTGATGAAAATGTGTTGGCGTTGGGGGGCAGCATGCTCTTCCACACGTGCTTGCAAGGCCCTCCTAATCACGAGGCTAGTCTTCCCCTCTGGCTCGGCCATGCAATCATCACAATCATCTTCAACTTCTTCTTCCTCCTCCTCAAACTCATCCAGTTGATGTTTTGAGTGGCCATGAGCTTAACCTCTTGTATGGTTAACGCCCTAGTATTAGGACAATCCTTCTTGTAATGACCTCGTCCTCCACATTTGTAACACACAATGTCACCTAGCTTCACGTCCTTGGTGTCCTTCTTTGGTGGATTACTCGGTCTGTTGAAGGAAGACCCTTCCTTTGTAGGGAAAGAAGGTTTTCGTGCCAATTGAGGGATGGTAGTAGGCTTCTTCTTTTTCCTCTTAGCATCGAACTTAATCACCAATTTGCAAGCTTCAACAAACGTGAGGTTAGTATAACCTTCAAGTTTGTCTTGTAATTCTTGGTCCAAACCAGATACGAAACGCCCCATCTTGAGCTCTTCATTTTCGGTTACTTCACACACAATAGCAAGTCTATCAAACTCTTTTATGTAATCCTCCACAGAGTCCCCATTTTGTTGCAAGGTACTCCACTTCACATATTGACTTTGCTTGTAATTGTGTGGGATGAAACGGTCTTTCATCCGTTTCTTGAGTTTGCCCCAAGTAGAGATAGGAGCTTTCCCCCTAAGGGCACGTCCCCTTTGCTCTCCTTGTAGCCAACTATCACCATAGCCTTTAAGCTTGACTTTGGCAATCTTAAAACGTTGAACATCCTCATGAATGTCCTTATATTCAAAGTACCTCTCCAAGGATTTCTCCCATTCCAAGTACTTCTCTGGATCAAGTGTCCCATCAAAAGAAGGAACGTCCACTTTGAGGCTTCTATCCTCCCTCCTAGGTGGAGGGTCCTCATTTTGATCTCTCCTATCTTGCTCGTTCATGAGCCTTGCCATCAAGGCAGCAAGGTTCCCTTGTAGATTGGCATTGGTTTCGGCCAACCTTTCTTGACTAGCAATGGATCGATTAAGAGCTTCCAACGCTGTCCTTAAGTCCGGGTTTTCTCCCATGGTATGTAGGTATTCGACCCCTTAGGAAATGTTTAGAAAAACACCCCCTACCTGACGCGCCAAATGATGTGTAAACAAGATGAGAACCTTGTTACAAAAGTATGTTTTAAGGGGTCTTAGTGAAATCGTGAACAATGAAGGTGAAAATAGGGGAACACTCACCCTAGTTTCGGATATAACAAAGGGGAACACTCACCCTTTGCTTGGTGTAGTTAGGAATAGGGAACACTCAACCCACTCGTTCACTACGCAAGCTCCTAGGTTTGGGAACACTCTACCAAAACTAGCACTCTTCAAATTTGAGCTAACAAACTTGGACCTTAAAAATGACTAGTTACTAAGTCACGTTTAATCAATCAAAACACAAGTGTTTAAGCAAATTTCTGGACACTTTTCATTCATGCATAGCACACTATTTATAGTAGTGTATAAGTTACATAAAGGAACATGGGATTCCTCTTTACAACTTTTAATGATCATCCATCACTTGCCTAATTTAAAAAGACAAAATAAGATACTAACTATAAGGTGATTAAAAGGCTCATATAACCGTCCAATTAATCCCTCATAACAACAAAATAAAACTACTCAATTAAGCTTAAAAACTATGCTTAAATTAAAGAGGAAACGTTCAGCAAACATGAAGTCTTCAAAGAGCATCTTCAACGTCCAAGAAACGTGCAAACAGCCCCCTTGAGTCACGCTTGTAACCTCCCATTTAAACCCTTGATTCAAGCTCCTTTATTCCAGCAACAACTCTCTAATTAAGTACAAATAACCCCCAAGTAAAGAGGTAGAATAATCAGCCAACCAATGCCTTAATTCATGCCCAACACAAGCCTTGAATCACGCCTTCATAATCAGTCCAATGTAACTCTCAAATGCATCAATCATGCGTGGCTTCAAGCTTGGAAAAACGACACATTAACTAGATGCCTTCAACAAGATTAGTTACACTAAGAGAAGTGTAACCATTTGTTAAACTCTTTGGACTAAAACCGTGCATTGGATTGAAGAATGATTTGGACAAAAAGATTCCCTCAGTACCTTGCTCACTAGCACCGTTTTGGACTTCCTTATCTTGACCATGGATGAGTGACCCTTGACCATCTTGGTCACTTTGTTTGAATGTGTTTGACTTTCATTTGATTCAATTAGCTTTGTTTGATCGTGTTAAATTTTCTTTTGATTCAATTAGCTTTGAATAATGCATTTAACTTTCATTTGATTCAATTAGCTTTGTTGAATGAATTTGACCCTCATTTGATTCAAAAAGCTTTGATTGAATGTGTTTCACTTTCATCTGATTCAATTACCTTTGTAGAATGCATTTGAGTTTTATTTGATTCAATTAGCTTTGTTAAAAGCTTTTGACTTTCATTTGATTCAAAAAGCTTTCTTTGAATGTGTTTGACTCTCATTTGATTCAATTAGCTTTTTAGAATGCATTTAACTTTCATTTGGTTTAAAAAGCTTTGTTTGAATGTGTTTGACTTTCATTTGATTCAATTAGCTTTGTAGAATGCATTTGACTTTCATTTAATTCAATTAGCTTTGTTGAATGTATTTGACTTTCATATCATTCGAAAAACTTTGGTTGAATGTGTTTGAATTCATTTGATTCAATTAGCCTTTTAGAATGCATTTGAATTTCATTTGATTCAATTAGCTTTGTTGAATGCATTTGACTTTCATTTGATTAAAAAAGCTTTGTTTGAATGTGTTTGACTTTCATTTGATTCAATTAGCTTTGTAGAATGCATTTGACTTTCATTTGATTCAATTAGCTTTGTTGCATGCATTTGACTTTCATTTGTTTAAAAAAACGTTGTTTGAATGTGTTTCACTTTCATTTGATTCAATTACCTTTGTAGAATGCATTTGAGTCTTATTTGATTCAATTAGCTTTGTTAAAAGCATTTGACTTTCATTTGATTCAAAAAGCTTTCTTTGAATGTGTTTGACTCTCATTAGATTCAATTAGCTTTGTAGAATGCATTAGACTTTCATTTGATTCAATTAGCTTTGTTTGAATGTGTTTGACTTTCATTTAATTCAATTTTTGTAGATTGCATTTGACTTTCATTTGATTCAATTAGCTTTGTTGAATGTATTTCACTTTCACTTGATTCAAAAAACTTTGATTGAATGTGTTTGACTTTCATTTGATTCACTTAGCTTTGTAGAATGCATTTGACTTTTATTTGATTCAATTAGCTTTGTAGAATGCATTTAACTTTCTTTTGTATCAAAAAGCTTTGTTTGAATGTGTTTGACTTTCATCTGATTCAATTAGCTTCGTAGAATGCATTACACTTTCGTTTGATTCAATTAGCTTTGTTTGAATGTGTTTGAATTTCATTTGATTCAATTTTTGTAGATTTCATTTGACTTTCATTTGATTCAATTAGCTTTTTTGAATGCATTTGACTTTCATTTGAGTCAAAAAGCTTTGTTTGAATGTGTTTGACTTTCATTTGATTCAATTAGCTTTGTTTGATCGTGTTAAATTTTCTTTTGATTCAATTAGCTTTGAATAATGCATTTGACTTTCATTTGATTTAATTAGCTTTGTTGAATGAATTTGACCCTCATTTGATTCAAAAAGCTTTGATTGAATGTGTTTCACTTTCATTTGATTCAATTACCTTTGTAGAATGCATTTGAGTTTTATTTGATTCAATTAGCTTTGTTAAAAAGCATTTGACTTTCATTTGATTCAAAAAGCTTTCTTTGAATGTGTTTGACTCTCATTTGATTAAATTAGCTTTGTAGAATGCATTAGACTTTCATTTGATTCAATTAGCTTTGTTTGAATGTGTTTGACTTTCATTTAATTCAATTTTTGTAGATTGCATTTGACTTTCATTTGATTCAATTAGCTTTGTTCAATGCATTTGACTTTCATTTGATTTAAAAAGCTTTGTTTGAATGTGTTTCACTTTCAGTTGATTCAATTAGCTTTGTAGAATGAATTTGACTTTTATTTGATTCAATTAGCTTTGTTGAATGCATTTGACTTTCATTTGTATCAAAAAGCTTTTTCTAAATGTGTTTGACTTTCATTTGATTCAATTAGCTTTGTAGAATGCATTTGACTATTATTTGATTCAATTAGCTTATTTGAATGCATTTGACTTTCATTTGATTCAAAAAGCTTTGTTTGAATATGTTTGACTTTCATTTAATTCAGTTAGCTTTGTTTGATCGTGTTTAACTTTCTTTTGATTCAATTCGCTTTGTAGAATGCATTTGACTTTCATTTGATTCAATTAGCTTTGTTGAATGTATTTTACTTTCACTTGATTCAAAAAACTTTGATTGAATGTGTTTGACTTTCATTTGATTCACTTAGCTTTGTAGAATGCATTTGACTTTTATTTGATTCAATTAGCTTTGTAGAATGCATTTAACTTTCATTTGTATCAAAAAGCTTTGTTTGAATGTGTTTGACTTTCATCTGATTCAATTAGCTTCGTAGAATGCATTAGACTTTCGTTTGATTCAATTATCTTTGTTTGAATGTGTTTGACTTTCATTTGATTCAATTAGCTTATTTGAATGCATTTGACTTTCATTTGATTCAAAAAGCTAGGTTTAAATGTGTTTGACTTTCATTTGATTCAATTAGCCTTTTAGAATGCATTTGAATTTCATTTGATTCGATTAGCTTTGTTGAATGCATTTGACTTTTATTTGTTTCTAAAAACTTTGTTTGAATGTGTTTAACTTTCATTTGATTCAATTAGCTTTGTAGAATGCATTAGACTTTCATTTGATTCAATTAGCTTTGTTTGAATGTGTTTGACTTTCATTTGATTCAATTAGTTTTGTAGAATGCATTTGACTTTCATTTGATTCAATTAGCTTTGTTGCATGCATTTGACTTTCATTTGTTTTAAAAAACTATGTTTGAATGTGTTTGACTTTCATTTGATTCAATTAGCTTTGTAGAATGTGTTTGACTTTCATTTGATTCAATTAGCTTTGTAGAATGTGTTTGACTTTCATTTGATTCAATTAGCTTATTTGAATGCATTTGACTTTCATTTGATTCAATTAGCCTTTTAGAATGCATTTGAATTTCATTTGATTCAATTAGCTTTGTTGAATGCATTTGACTTTCATTTGATTAAAAAAGCTTTAATTGAATGTGTTTGACTTTCATTTGATTCAATTAGCTTTGTAGAATGCATTTGACTTTCATTTGTATCAAAAAGCTTTTTCTGAATGTGTTTGACTTTCATTTGATTCAATTAGCTTTGTAGAATGCATTTGACTATTATTTGATTCAATTAGCTTATTTGAATGCATTTGACTTTCATTTGATTCAAAAAGCTTTGTTTGAATATGTTTGACTTTCATTTAATTCAGTTAGCTTTGTTTGATCGTGTTTAACTTTCTTTTGATTCAATTCTCTTTGTAGAATGCATTTGACTTTCATTTGATTCAATTAGCTTTGTTGAATGTATTTGACTTTCACTTGATTCAAAAAACTTTGATTGAATGTGTTTGACTTTCATTTGATTCACTTAGCTTTGTAGAATGCATTTGACTTTTATTAGATTCAATTAGCTTTGTTGAATGCATTTAACTTTCATTTGTATCAAAAAGCTTTGTTTGAATGTGTTTTGACTTTCATCTGATTCAATTAGCTTCGTAGAATGCATTACACTTTCGTTTGATTCAATTAGCTTTGTTTGAATGTGTTTGACTTTCATTTGATTCAATTAGCTTTGTAGGAT
This sequence comes from Chenopodium quinoa, assembly GCF_001683475.1. Lineage (NCBI taxonomy): Eukaryota > Viridiplantae > Streptophyta > Magnoliopsida > Caryophyllales > Amaranthaceae > Chenopodium > Chenopodium quinoa. The sequence goes on from NW_018745494.1 coordinate 26,841, forward strand.
GCATTTGACTTTCATTTGATTCAATTAGCTTTGTTGCATGCATTTCATTTTTATTTGTTTCAAAAACCTTTGTTTGAATGTGTTTGACTTTCATTTGATTCAATTAGCTTTGTAGAATGCATTAGACTTTCATTTGATTCAATTAGCTTTGTTGAATGCGTTTGACTTTCATTTGTATCAAAAAGCTTTGTTTGAATGTGTTTGACTATCATTTGATTCAATTAGCTTTGTAGAATGCATTTGACTTTCATTTAATTCAATTAGCTTTGTTGAATGTATATGACTTTCATATCATTCGAAAAACTTTGGTTAAATGTGTTTGAATTCATTTGATTCAATTAGCCTTGTAGATTGCATTTGACTTTCATTTGATTCAATTAGCTTTGTTGAAAGCATTTGACTTTCATTTGATTCAAAAAGCTATGTTTGAATGTGTTTGACTTTCATTTGATTTAATTAGCTTTGTAGAATGTGTTTGACTTTCATTTGATTCAATTAGCTTATTTGAATGCATTTGAATTTCATTTGATTCAAAAAGCTATGTTTGAATGTGTTTGACTTTCATTTGATTCAATTAGCCTTTTAGAATGCATTTGAATTTCATTTGATTCAATTAGCTTTGTTGAATGCATTTGACTTTCATTTGATTAAAAGAGCTTTGTTTGAATGTGTTTGACTTTCATTTGATTCAATTAGCTTTGTAGAATGCATTTGACTTTCATTTGATTCAATTAGCTTTGTTGCATGCATTTGGCTTTTATTTGTTTCAAAAAACTTTGTTTGAATGTGTTTGACTTTCATTTGATTCAATTAGCTTTGTAGAATGCATTAGACTTTCATTTGATTCAATTAGCTTTGTTGAATGCATTTGACTTTCATTTGTATCAAAAAGCTTTGTTTGAATGTGTTTGACTTTCATTTCATTCAATTAGCTTTGAAGAATGCATTTGACATTTATTTATTTCAATTAGCTTTATTGAATGTATTTGACTTTCATATCATTCGAAAAACTTTGGTTGAATGTGTTTGAATTCATTTGATTCAATTAGCCTTGTAGATTGCATTTGACTTTCGTTTTGATTCAATTAGCTTTGTTGAAAGCATTTGACTTTCATTTGATTCAAAAACCTATGTTTGAATGTGTTTGACTTGCATTTGATTCAATTAGCTTTGTAGAATGTGTTTGACTTTCATTTTATTCAATTAGCTTATTTGAAAGCATTTGACTTTCATTTGATTCAAAAAGCTATGTTTAAATGTGTTTGACTTTCATTTGATTCAATTAGCCTTTTAGAATGCATTTGAATTTCATTTGATTCAATTAGCTTTGTTGAATGCATTTGACTTTCATTTGATTAAAAAGCTTTGTTTGAATGTGTTTGACTTTCATTTGATTCAATTAGCTTTGTAGAATGCATTTGACTTTCATTTGATTTAATTAGCTTTGTTGCATGCATTTGACTTTTGTTTGTTTCAAAAAACTTTGTTTGAATGTGTTTGACTTTCATTTGATTCAATTAGCTTTGTGGAATACATTAGACTTTCATTTGATTCAATTAGCTTTGTTTGAATGTGTTTGACTTTCATTTGATTCAATTAGCTTTGTAGAATGCATTTAACTTTCATTTGATTCAATTAGATTTGTTTCATGCATTTGACTTTCATTTGTTTAAAAAAAACTTTGTTTGAATGTGCTTGACTTTCATTTGATTCAATTAGCTTTGTAGAATGCATTAGACATTCATTTGATTCAATTAGCTTTGTAGAATGCATTAGCTTTGTTTGAATGTGTTTGACTTTCATTTAATTCAATTTTTGTAGTTTGCATTTGACTTTCATTTGATTCAATTAGCTTTGTTGAATGCATTTGACTTTCATTTGATTCAAAAAGCTTTGTTTGAATGTGTTTCAATTTCATTTGATTCAATTAGCTTAGTAGAATGCATTTGACTTTTATTTGATTCAATTAGCTTTGTTGAATGCATTTGACTTTCATTTGTATCAAAAAGCTTTTCTGAATGTGTTTGACTTTCACTTGATTCAATTAGCTTTGTAGAATGCATTTGACTATTATTTGATTCAATTAGCTTCGTTGAATGCATTTGACTTTCATTTGATTCAAAAAGCTTTGTTTGAATATGTTTGACTTTCATTTAATTCAGTTAGCTTTGTTTTGATCGTGTTTAACTTTCTTTTGATTCAATTCGCTTTGTAGAATGCCTTTGACTTTCATTTGATTCAATTAGCTTTGTTGAATGCTTTTGACTTTCATTTGATTCAAAAAGCTTTGTTTGAATGTGTTTCACTTTCATTTGATTCAATTAGCTTTGTAGAATGCATTTGACTTTTATTTGATTCAATTAGCTTTGTTGAATGCATTTGACTTTCATTTGTATCAAAATGCTTTTTCTGAATGTGTTTGACTTTTATTTGATTCAATTAGCTTTGTAGAATGCATTTGACTATTATTTGATTCAATTAGCTTTGTTGAATGCATTTGACTTTCACTTGATTCAAAAAGCTTTGTTTGAATATGTTTGACTTTCATTTAATTCAGTTAGCTTTGTTTGATCGTGTTTAATTTTCTTTTGATTCAATTTGCTTTGTAGAATGCATTTTACTTTCATTTGATTCAATTAGCTTTGTTGAATGTATTTGACTTTCACTTGATTCAAAAAAACTTTGATAGAATGTGTTTGACTTTCATTTGATTCACTTAGCTTTGTAGAATGCATTTGACTTTTATTTGATTCAATTAGCTTTGTAGAATGCATTTAACTTTCATTTGAATTAAAAAGCTTTGTTTGAATGTGTTTGACTTTCATCTGATTCAATTAGCTTCGTAGAATGCATTAGACTTTCGTTTGATTCAATTAGCTTTGTTTGAATGTGTTTGACTTTCATTTGATTCAATTTTTGTAGATTTCAATTGACTTTCATTTGATTCAATTAGCTTTTTTGAATGCATTTGACTTTCATTTGATTCAATTAGCTTTGTAGAATGTGTTTGACTTTCATTTGATTCAATTAGCTTTTTAGAATGCATTTAACTTTCATTTGGTTCTAAAAGCTTTTTTTTGAATGTGTTTGACTTTCATTTGATTCAATTAGCTTTGTAGAATACATTTGACTATTATTTGATTCAATTAGCTTTGTTGAATGCATTTGACTTTCATTTGATTCAAAAAAGCTTTGTTTGAATGTGTTTCAATTTCATTTGATTCAATTAGCTTTGTAGAATGCATTTGACTTTTATTTGATTCAATTAGCTTTGTTGAATGCATTTGACTTTCATTTGTATCAAAAAGCTTTTTCTGAATGTGTTTGACTTTAATTTGATTCAATTAACTTTGTAGAATGCATTTGACAATTATTTGATTCAATTAGCTTCATTGAATGCATTTGACTTTCATTTGATTCAAAAAGCTTTGTTTGAATATGTTTGACTTTCATTTAATTCAGTTAGCTTTGTTTGATCGTGTTTAACTTTCTTTTGATTCAATTCGCTATGTAGAATGCATTTGACTTTCATTTGATTCAATTAGCTTTGTTGAATGCTTTTGACTTTCATTTGATTCAAAAAGCTTTGTTTGAATGTGTTTCACTTTCATTTGATTCAATTAGCTTTGTAGAATGCATTTGACTTTTATTTGATTCAATTAGCTTTGTTGAATGCATTTGACTTTCATTTGTATCAAAATGCTTTTTCTGAATGTGTTTGACTTTTATTTGATTCAATTAGCTTTGTAGAATGCATTTGACTATTATTTGATTCAATTAGCTTCGTTGAATGCATTTGACTTTCACTTGATTCAAAAAGCTTTGTTTGAATATGTTTGACTTTCATTTAATTCAGTTAGCTTTGTTTGATCGTGTTTAATTTTCTTTTGATTCAATTTGCTTTGTAGAATGCATTTGACTTTCATTTGATTCAATTAGCTTTGTTGAATGTATTTGACTTTCACTTGATTCAAAAAAACTTTGATTGAATGTGTTTGACTTTCATTTGATTCACTTAGCTTTGTAGAATGCATTTGACTTTTATTTGATTCAATTAGCTTTGTAGAATGCATTTAACTTTCATTTGAATCAAAAAGCTTTGTTTGAATGTGTTTGACTTTCATCTGATTCAATTAGCTTCGTAGAATGCATTAGACTTTCGTTTGATTCAATTAGCTTTGTTTGAATGTGTTTGACTTTCTTTTGATTCAATTTTTGTAGATTTCATTTGGCTTTCATTTGATTCAATTAGCTTTTTGAATGCATTTGACTTTCATTTAATTCAATTAGCTTTGTAGAATGTGTTTGACTTTCATTTGATTCAATTAGCTTTTTTAGAATGCATTTAACTTTCATTTGGTTCTAAAAGCTTTTTTTGAATGTGTTTGACTTTCATTTGATTCAATTAGCTTTGTAGAATGCATTTGACTATTATTTGATTCAATTAGCTTCGTTGAATGCATTTGACTTTCATTTGATTTAAAAAAGCTTTGTTTGAATATGTTTGACTTTCATTTAATTGATGTAGCTTTGTTTGATCGTGTTTAACTTTCTTTTGATTCAATTCGCTTTGTAGAATGCATTTGACTTTCATTTGATTCAATTAGCTTTGTTGAATGCTTTTGACTTTCATTTGTTCAAAAAGCTTTGTTTGAATGTGTTTCACTTTCATTTGATTCAATTAGCTTTGTAGAATGCATTTGACTTTTAGTTGATTCAATTAGCTTTGTTGAATGCATTTGACTTTCATTTGTATCAAAAACCTTTTTCTGAATGTGTTTGACTTTCATTTGATTCAATTAGCTTTGTAGAATGCATTTGACTATTATTTTGATTCAATTAGCTTCGTTGAATGCATTTGACTTTCATTTGATTCAAAAAGCTTTGTTTGAATATGTTTGAACTTTCATTAATTCAGTTAGCTTTGTTTGATCGTGTTTAACTTTCTTTCGATTCAATTCTCTTTGTAGAATGCATTTGACTTTCATTTGATTCAATTAGCTTTGTTGAATGTATTTGACTTTCACTTGATTCAAAAAAACTTTGATTGAATGTGTTTGACTTTCATTTGATACACTTAGCTTTGTAGAAAGCATTTGACTTTTATTTTGATTCAATTAGCTTTGTAGAATGCATTTAACTTTCATTTTGTATCAAAAAGCTTTGTTTTGAATGTGTTTGACTTTCATCTGATTCAATTAGCTTCGTAGAATGCATTAGACTTTCGTTTGATTCAATTAGCGTTGGTTGAATGTGTTTGACTTTCATTTGATTTAATTTTTGTAGATTTCATTTGACTTTCATTTGATTCAATTAGCTTTTTTGAATGCATTTGACTTTCATTTGAGTCAAAAAGCTTTGTTTGAATGTGTTTGACTTTCATTTGATTCAATTAGCTTTGTTTGATCATGTTAAATTTTCTTTTGATTTCAATTAGCTTTGAATAATGCATTTGACTTTTATTTGATTCAATTAGCTTTGTTGAATGAATTTGACCCTCATTTTGATTCAAAAAGCTTTGATTGAATGTGTTCACTTTCATTTGATTCAATTACCTTTGTAGAATGCATTTGAGTTTTATTTGATTCAATTAGCTTTGTTAAAAGCATTTGACTTTCATTTGATTCAAAAAGCTTTCTTTGAATGTTTTTGACTCTCAGTTGATTCAATTAGCATTTTAGAATGCATTTAACTTTCATTTGGTTCAAAAAGCTTTGTTTAAATGTGTTTGACTTTTCATTTGATTCAATTAGCTTTGTAGAATGCATTTTGACTTTCATTTAATTCAATTAGCTTTGTTGAATGTATTTGACTTTCATATCATTCGAAAAACTTTGGTTGAATGTGTTTGAATTCATTTGATTCAATTAGCCTTGTAGATTGCATTTGACTTTCATTTGATTCAATTAGCTTTGTTGAAAGCATTTGACTTTCATTTGATTCAAAAAGCTATGTTTGAATGTGTTTGAACTTTTATTTGATTCAATTAGCTTTGTAGAATGTGTTTGACTTTCATTTGATTCAATTAGCTTATTTGAATGCATTTGAATTTCATTTGATTCAAAAAGCTATGTTTGAATGTGTTTGACTTCATTTGATTCAATTAGCCTTTTAGAATGCATTTGAATTTCATTTGATTCAATTAGCTTTGTTGAATGCATTTGACTTTCATTTGATTAAAAAAGCTTTGTTTGAATGTGTTTGACTTTCATTTGATTCAATTAGCTTTGTAGAATGCATTTGACTTTCATTTGATTCAATTAGCTTTGTTGCATGCATTTGACTTTCATTTGATTAAAAAAACTTTCATTTGTATCAAAAAACTTTGGTTTGAATGTGTTTGACTTTCATTTGATTCAATTAGCTTTGTAGAATGCAATAGACTTTCATTTGATTCAATTAGCTTTGTTTGAATGTGTTTGACTTTCATTTAAATCAATTTTTGTAGATTGCATTAGACTTTCATTTGATTCAATTAGCTTTGTTGAATGCATTTGACTTTCATTTTATTCAAAAAGCTTGGTTTGAATGTGTTTTCACTTTCATTTGATTCAATTAGCTTTGTAGAATGCATTTGACTTTTATTTGATTCAATTAGCTTTGTTGAATGCATTTGACTTTCAGTTGTATCAAAAAGCTTTTTCTGAATGTGTTTGACTTTCATTTGATTCAATTAGCTTTGTAGAATGCATTTGACTATTATTTGATTCAATTAGCTACGTTGAATGCATTTGACTTTCATTTGATTCAAAAAGCTTTGTTTGAATATGTTTGACTTTCATTTAATTCAGTTAGCTTTGTTAAATCGTGTTTAACTTTCATTTGATTCAATTCGCTTGTAGAATGCATTTTACTTTCATTTGATTCAATTAGCTTTGTTGAATGTATTTGACTTTCACTTGATTCAAAAAACTTTGAATGAATGTGTTTGACTTTCATTTGATTCACTTAGCTTTGTAGAATGCATTTGACTTTTATTTGATTCAATTAGCTTTGTTTGAATGTGTTTGACTTTCATTTAATTCAATTTTGTAGATTGCATTTGACTTTCATATTATTCAATTAGCTTTGTTGAATGCATTTGACTTTCATTTGATTCAAAAAGCTTTGTTTGAATATGTTTGACTTTCATTAATTCAGTTAGCTTTGTTTGATCGTGTTTAACTTTTTTGATTCAATTCGCTTTGTAGAATGCATTTGACTTTCATTTGGTTCAATTAGCTTTGTTGAATGCTTTTGACTTTCATTTGTTCAAAAAGCTTTGTTTGAATGTGTTTCACTTTCATTTGATTCAATTAGCTTTGTAGAATGCATTTGACTTTTATTTGATTCAATTAGCTTTGTTGAATGCATTTGACTTTCATTTGTATCAAAAGCTTTTTCTGAATGTGTTTGACTTTCATTTGATTCAATTAGCTTTGTAGAATGCATTTGACTATTATTTGATTCAATTAGCTTCGTTGAATGCATTTGACTTTCATTTGATTCAAAAAGCTTTGTTTGAATATGTTTGACTTTCATTAATTCAGTTAGCTTTGTATGATCGTGTTTAACTTTCTTTTGATTCAATTTGCTTTGTAGAATGCATTTTACTTTCATTTGATTCAATTAGCTTTGTTGAATGTATTTGACTTTCACTTGATTCAAAAACTTTGATTGAATGTGTTTGACTTTCATTTGATTCACTTAGCTTTGTAGAATGCATTTGACTTTTATTTTGATTCAATTAGCTTTGTAGAATGCATTTAACTTTCATTTGTATCAAAAAGCTTTGTTTGAATGTGTTTGACTTTCATCTGATTCAATTAGCTTCGTAGAATGCATTAGATTTTCGTTTGATTCAATTAGCTTTGTTTGAATGTGTTTGACTTTCATTTGATTTAATTTTTGTAGATTTCATTTGACTTTCATTTGATTCAATTAGCTTTTTTGAATGCATTTGACTTTCATTTGAGTCAAAAAGCTTTGTTTGAATGTGTTTGAATTTCATTTGATTCAATTAGCTTTGTAGAATGCATTTGACTTTCATTTAATTCAATTAGCTTTGTTGAATGTATTTGACTTTCATATCATTCGAAAAACTTTGGTTGAATGTGTTTGAATTCATTTGATTCAATTAGCCTTGTAGATTGCATTTGACTTTGATTTGATTCAATTAGCTTTGTTGAAAGCATTTGACTTTCATTTGATTCAAAAAGCTATGTTTGAATGTGTTTGACTTTTATTTGATT
>NW_018745495.1:0-33109 GCF_001683475.1 Chenopodium quinoa
AGCAGAATAAACTAGAAACAATTAATCTTCCGATGAATGTGCAATGATAATATGAAAGATAAATACAATTCAGAGGCCATGCATGAACATTCCAGATACCATAGACTCTGCTCAAACTAAGTTGGAACAAAATCTGTCTATATATGTTCTAGCAATGGCTTTGCTACACTAAACAAGACGAGGGACTTGTAGAGCATTTGAACAAAGACCAAAGCATCAAGCTAATATAGTCTTCTTCATTGCAAGTGTTTTGTCAAACCCAGATAAGTAACTAAAGGCAAACATTAGTAAAAATAGGATCCTATTCCACATTTCCAACATATATTTTAAATGAGACCAAACTATTACCTTAATAATGGAATTGCATCTTACCAACTAATCCAGAGTGTGAACTCTAAACCCAGTGATAGGCAGAAAATATAGAGAGACATGAACAATTATTAATATGGAGTACATGAACTTCATTAGATTTTCAACGTCGTTTCTGTGTAGGGTAGCTAAAACTTCCAGGAATGAGTGATTGAAATATGCATCATGGATAAAAACTTACAATGAAGCAATCCACAATAAATAGAAAATGAAGAAAAAAAAAAATTGAAATGAAGAAGAGGATTTGGGGAAGTTTGATATATGGTTGAGCTACGTATTAGCAATGCAATTAAATCATCACTAAAGAATTTTACAACCCCAGGCCTTCCAAGTGGCTAGACACTCCATTAATCATATCAAACAGAAGTATAATTCAATCACAATTCAATCACAACTCTCTCTCTCTCTTCTCTCTCTCTCTCTCTCTCTCTCTCTACTGTAGATAATCCTAACACACACTGCATATCCACACAAGCATGCACAAATATTGTAGATAGACACAGAATCAGGATGTTGGGGCCTGGAGAAGGGTTATTTTCAGGTTCTCGGGTATGGAAATTCCAGTGGACAAGTTCATGCTAAACCTTGGTCAATTTAGTACAAACAAAGCCCTGTACATAACCATGACCAGACAAGTACATAATTCTTCACCCAAAAAAAAAAAGTCAGAACAGAATTGGTGTAGTCCAAACTTGAAATAATATTGAAAATTAAATTGCTCCTTTTTTTTTTTTTTTTTTTTGACGGGAGAACATAGCAAAATTTTAACTTGCTAATTATCAAATGAATGATTCTCTGAAGTATACGAGCGTGGATAAACCAACACACATATAATTAGAAAATACTCAAGAAGGTTAACATGTAGATGCAAATCAGGCTTACCTTTGTGTTCCGGGAAAAAAGTTAAAGCCATGAGCTTTTTCCAAAAGCCAAGCCTTGTTTGATAACAGCTGTTTGCAGTCCTGCAGATTAACTATGAAATTAGAAACTGACTAGTATATATTGTTTAAAACTAAAGCATAGTATAAGTCCATGTCCAATGCAATAATAAGTATGATTTTAGCACCTTTTTGAAGCTATCCCATCCACAGCTTATATAAACAAGTGTTTGAGGAAGCACATCACTTTCATCTGGCCTATTTGAGCCTTGTACACTGACAGAAGCTTCTCTTTCTCGCAAGATCCATGGTCTTTTTTCCTCTTCTCAAATTTGAGGGAGAGCTACAAATTAAGGAAATAGCAAATTGAAATGAGTTTCAGGCATTTAGTTCATGAGCCGAGTAAAGAACTGTGAAAATTCTTGATCCTAATATCACGGCCATATTGAAAGAAAGTGACTACCTGGAAGAAGCAACTGCCTTGCGCTTTACTGATGATATAGTCTGTAATGCAACTAAGCAGTGAGTCATCCAGCCCTTTTCGGGGAGGATCAACCACAATTACATCAGATCCCACCAACCATGAAAGAGGTTCCTGGCCAGGTAACAGACATCAATAAATCACAAGCTCTATTCACACGGAATCACAAGCTCTATTCACACCCCTGTCCAAACAAAAGGAGAAATGGAAAAGAAAGATAGATTGAAAAGGGAAGGTAGGATGGAGGTGATTAAGAGTGAAGTGAAATCATCTAGCACATCATTTTCTACCCCAGTGAGAATATCAGCAACCACAGTGCCAATAAGCAAGATCTCTACATCAGGGAAAGCTCTAATTCAATTGCTATCAAAGTAGTATCAAGTCCATCTCTAATCTACTCTACATTCCCCATCAAGCCAAAGAATTTACTAGCAAGAACAAAAGATAAAACTGCCAGGGATCTTTCTTTGTTAAAACCAAAGTCCCATAAAGTTGCATTAAATATACCCACAAGGCATATAGAATGCAAGCATCAATGCACTTGCTGTGCGTGACAAATTCTGTGAGAAGTACCACATATACCTCAATATAGACTCAAAGGCCCTGTTTTGCTCACCTTGTTTCCACTTATTTCCCGAAAAAATAAAGTTTTAAATAAAGGTTGATAAATTCAGATTAGGGTTAACAAGGGTTACTTTAGTTCAATTTATTGCTGAAATAAATAAAGTTCGGATACATTCTGATACAGGTGACTAGAATGCACCCTAAAAAAATGGTCACATCCTGCATGCAAATGAACTTGCTAGGAAAACTAAAATCTTTTACAGTGAGATAAAGGTACTAACTGGTTCAGCACCAATAAAATGCTTTAACTTACTAGTATCATACTATCATATAAACAAAACATCATTTAAATAGCTAAAAGAGTTTTCAAGGGACATAACACAATCGGTCATGAATGATTTTCACTGCAATTAACACTCCTGTAATACTGGCATTTCAAACATTAAGCAGCTTCACAAGGCGTGACCCATTCTACATTAGTATCTTCTTTGCCCACAGATCTCAGAGCAGTTTTTATAAGCAACAGCAAACATCTCAAAACAGTTCTATCAAAACTCACTACATACAATACACTATCGCCAGCTACCCAAACATTTTCCATGTCAGTAACTAAAAACAAGAGAACTAAGGCTCTTGCCTTCAGATAATTGATATACCATGTTAGTGGCTAACTAGAACAAGCAAGAACATAGCTTATATGTCAAAGTGATCGCAATCATTATCACATGTAAATACAGATGCAAACTTTAGAGGTTGTGATAGACACCATGGACGGTCTTATTAGAACCTCCTAACCCAAAAATCTACAGCCTTGAGCCAGTAAATGTATAATTCAGGAAATTCCAATAAGTGAAAAGGTACATATCGAGTTGATTATAGTGACCAAAAGCTTACCAGAGCAGCATCTACATTATGCCAGCTCATGTTGCTATCAACATTTGGTAAACGGCTGACTGTCTTCTCAAAGCAGTGCTTTGACTCCTTGTTAATCTCAACACACCTGACACTTCTGAGAACCTCATGAAAAAGAGGTGCAGAAAAGACAATAGAATTACATTAAAAGATGAGAATCGGATTCTTTTTCTTTATAAGCTAAGAGGAGAATAAGCCCCTTGAATATAAAAGACAAGTTTCTTACCTGCATTTTTTTTGCAACGGCTAATGATAATCCAATAACACCAGCTCCTCCATATAAATCAGTTACTGCTGAACCATAAGGAACATACTTATGTAACTTGCGGAGCAATGAATCAAAGGCCTATCAATAAAGAAAAAAAAATTAAGTCTGCAGAAAGACCAAAACAAATAAGCTGTGTTTACTTTCATAAATGTGCAAGATGCATCTATGTCCTTCCATAATGGACCAAAGACTTCGAAAATTTATGATCATAATACCAAACTGATCAAAATTATAAATATGAATTAAATGACCTAAAAAGGACCAATGTAGATTAGACCAAAATGGCAGGAAATACAATGCTTAGTATATGTTAAAGCAAACTGAAATTATACATACATCACTCCATCTCATTAAGAATGAGAGTCTTTTCAAGATTACAGTATCATACCCGTGTATTTGCTTGTCCAAAGCTAGAAGGAGTCAAGTAGATATCAATTCCTCCAACATGCTCCCAAAAATCTCTTTCACCAACAAGATGTCTCCATCTATTGCCAAAAATTATCTGCATTATCAACAAGTGTATCTTGGTCAAGGAACTTTAAGCCCGTGCTGAGTAGTATAGTTAGTTACACTAATTTCAAGAAGAGGTTGACAGAACTCTATTGCCTAGATTTAGTAATACAATGAATGGAACAGTATCTTACAAACGATTTGTTATAAATTTTGTTATTTTCCTTTCTCAAATATCTAAGAACAAACTTATAAATGGAAAACAGGAAAAGTAACAGAGTACCAATGCATGAAGGTTCTCTGACTGACTTTTGAGATAATTTTTTCAGACAGTAAGTTTCTAATATCCAGCATACACAAAGATTCAGAAGTTTCTTGAGCATAAAAAATTTAACTCTACATTTGTTAAACAGTACATTAGTTTCTGCTTTATTTGGAACTTTTCTGTAAACTAATTTCTTGCTAATTTACTAAATAGAAATTAAAAAAAAAAAAAAATTGAAGAAGGTATCAAACTAGTAGGGACACTATTCTAACTCAAGGTGTGATTTTAAAATTGATATTCAAGGAAAGAAGAGTCGTACATCTCATTCAGATAGAAACCTGCATTGGACTATTGCTCAACAGGAGTTAATATATTGACCTTTTTATTCTTCTAAAATTCTACATTTACTCCCACTGATATATACCTTTACCCCCAGTTCTTTTCCTCATCAAACATTCTTTAACGAAAACTTTTGCTATATGGCAATTTGGACTTTGTCCTTAGTTTTATATCTTATATCTCTCATAAGTTCAAATTGTAGGAGTTATATCAATTTACAAATTGCTAACTCAAATAATAATAAGGATTATATGGAGGAATAAATATGGGTTACAACCCGGGATAACAAAATATATAATTTTTTAAATATTTCATATATATTGTTATCCCGGGTTGTAACCCACATTTATTCCTTCATATAATCCTTATTATTATTTGAGTTAGCAATTTGTAAATTGATATAACTCCTACATTTGGTATCAGAGCCACATTATTTGCAATATCCCAAAATGTCTACAAACTTTGTTCAACCACAAGTACCCCAATTGTCAAAAGACCAATATGAAGATTGGTGCATCAAAATGAAAGCATTTGGTTCCCAAGATTTGTGGGAAATTGTTAATGATGGGTTTGAAAATCCATCGGATGAAACAAAAGCGACATTAACTAAACAGAAGAAAGATGAGTTGAAAGAAAATCAGAAGAAATATCAAATGGCACTATTTTTTATCTACGCAGGATTAGACCGCGAAACATTTGTGAAAATCTCAAATGCAACCACAAGCAAGGAAGCTTGGGATAATCTTACAACTATATTTAAAGGAGTCGAGAGAGTTCGAAAAATTCACTTACAAGCACTACGAGGTGAATTTGAGGAAATCAAAATGACTAGTAATGAGTCAATCTCTGAATATTTTTCTCACCTACTTACAAATGTTAACCAACAAAAATTAAATGGAGAAAAGATTGAAGATAAAAAGATTATTGAGAAAGTACTTCGATCATGCAATAAAAGATTTAACCATGTATTACCTACGATAGAAGAATCAAAAGATATTGATTCATTATCAATAGAAGAACTTATGAGATCCTTTTAAGTACATGAACAAAGAATTCAGAAGAATGATGAACCAGGTATTATAGAGCAGGCACTTAAATCAAAGTTGTCATTAAATGAACAAAGAGGTGGAAATCGACGAGGCGAATTTCGTGGACGAGGAAAAGGTCGTGGTAACTACCAACCTCGCAACCAAAGTAATGAGAGAAGTTTTTAGCCAAGGGAAAGGGTCAAACAGTGGAGGAAAGAGTTTCAACGAACGCGGTAAATCAAAAGACATTCAGTGCTATAATTGTCAAAAATATGGACATTATGCATTTGACTATTGGAGCAAACAAAATGATCAAGGCAATCGATTAAAATTTGCTAAATCATCAAGAAACAATGAAGAAAGTCCTACATTGTTATTGGCACATGAAGAAGCTAGTAATCAGCAAGACGTGGTTTTTCGATTCTGGAGCTAGCAACCACATGTGTGGGAGAAATCAGCAAGACGTGGTTTTTCGATTCTGGAGCTAGCAACCACATGTGTGGGAAAAAAGAATTTTTTATTGACCTTGATGAGAAGATTCAAGGTAATGGAAGTTTGGAAGATTCATCCAAACTACAAGTTGAAGGTAAAGGAAAAATACAATTTTTTTCTTAAGAATGGATATGAAGAATTCATTTCTACTGTTTATTATGTGTCAAATATAAAGAGTAACATTCTCAGTATTGGACAACTTTTGGAAAAAGGATATATTGTTCATATGGAGGGTAATCATCTTCAACTAAAAGATAATAGTGGAAGAATCATTGCTCAATCGAAAATGACGAAGAATTGCATGTTTCCGCTGCAACTTAACACCGAGGTTCAAAAGTGTTTCTACGATATTATGGAGAATGAGTCATGGAAATGGCATAAACGTTTTGGGCATTTACATTTCAATGGTCTAAAAGTTTTGCAATCAAAGAATATGGTGCATGGATTACCTACCATTGAAGTTTGTGAAATATGCACAACTAGAAAACAAGCTAAACTTCCATTCCAAAAGGGATTATCATGGAGAGCTAAAGCACCATTAGAATTGGTACACACAGATATATGTGGACCATTGGAGCCAATATCTTGAGGAGGTAATCGCTATTTTATTACCTTCATTGATGATTATTGTAGAAAATTATGGGAGTATATGCTGAAGGAAAAGTCAGCATTCGTACAATTTAAGGCTCGAGTAGAGCTAGAAAGTGGACGTAAGTTGAAAACACTTAGGTCTGATCGAGGGGGCGAATATACATCAAATATATTCAAATATTTCAATAGAGATGCAAGAATTAGACAACAATTTACAGCCTCCTATACACCACAATAAAATGGAATTGCCGAATCGATGAATCAAACAATTCTAGACATGATGCGAAGCATTTTGAAAGAAAGAGGATTGCCAATGGACAAAAGTTGTTGCATGGACAACTTATATTCTAAATCGTTGTCCTACAAAGAGTGTAAAGAATATGACACCACAAAAAGCATGGAGTGGTGAGAAGCCAAATGTTGAACATTTCGAGTATTTGGGTGCATAGCCTATGCTCAAATACCCGAGGCATAGAGAAAGAAGTAAGATTACCGAGGTGAAAAATGTATCTTCATTGGATACAGTTCACAATCTAAAGCTTATAAGCTGTACAATCCAATTATTGGAAAGCTGATTGAGAGTAAAGACGTAATCTTTACTGAAGGAGAATCTTGGAAATGGGATAATCAAGAAAGGGAAAAAGAAAAAGAGAAAATTGTTTTTGAAGATTATAATGATATTTCCGAAAAAACTCAGCCAAGGACTCTAACAAATAATAATGATTCATCATCATCATCGCCATCAACTGAAAGATCAGATTCAACATCAAAAAACACCTGTTAAAATGAGAAGTCTAAGAGACATATATGAAGAGACAAATGAAGTTAATGAAGTTGATTTATTTTGCTTATATGCAAACCACGAACCCATTAATTTTGAAGAAGCATTAGGAGAAGAGGAATGGATATCCTCTATGAAAAAGGAGATTCAGTCAATAGAGAAAAATGATACATGGGAGTTGGCTACATTGCCAAAGGGCCATAAGGCCATAGGTGTAAAATGGGTTTATAAGATAAAAAAGAGGTGTAGATGGAAGCGTTGAAAGATACAAGGCAAGACTTGTAGCAAAAGGATACAAGCAAAAGTATGGTGTTGATTATGATGAAGTGTTTGCTCCCATAGCTCGTTTAGACACCGTAAGAATGATGATCTCACTTGCCGCACATCACAAATGGAAGATATATTAACTTGATGTTAAGTCAGCATTTTTAAATGGAATTATAGAAGAAGAAGTTTATGTGGAACAACCAGAAGGTTTTGTCATCAAGGAAAAAGAAGATAAAGTACTTCGTTTGAAAAAGGCACTTTATGGTCTAAAGCAAGACCCACGAGCTTGGAATACACGTATAGACGGATACTTGATCCAGAATGGTTTTATCAAAGTGTCCATACGAACATGCTATATATATGAAGAAGAATGGTGATTATATTCCTATAGTAAGTTTATATGTTGATGATCTATTATTCACCAGCAACAGCCAAAGTATGTTTGATGATTTCAAAGCGGCAATGTTCAAAGAATTTGAAATGACAAATTGTGGGCTAATGAACTTCTTTCTAGGCATTGAGGTAAAGCAATGTGAAGATGGAATTTTTATTTCACAAAAGAAATGTGCAAAGAAATACTTGAGAAATTTAAAATGGGCTCATGCAAACCCATGAGCATTCCCATCGCAAGAAGTTGACAAAAGTTGGAGAAGGAAAATTGATTGATCCAACTTTATATAGAAGTCTAGTTGGAAGTTTGAGATACTTGACTATCACAAGGCCTGATATTGTATATGGAGTTGGGCCTGTGAGTAGATATATGGAAACACCAAAAGAAAGTAGATATATGGAAACACCAAAAGAATTACATTGGTGCCCTGCAAAGAAAATAGTAAGGTATATTAAAGGTACCTTAGATTATGGGATGTTTTACTCTTATGGAGATGAAGCAACGTTATACGGCTATTCAGATAGTGATAGTGATTGGGCTGGAGCTCAACATGAAAGAAAAAGTACATCAGGATATGTATTTTATCTAGGTTCAACTGCTATTACCTGGAGTTCTAAAAAACAGCCAGTTGTGGCACTATCAAGTTGTGAAGTTGAATACATAGCAGCTTCGTCTGCAGTTTGTGAAGCATTATGGTTGAGAAATCTCTTGAAAGAAACTGGTCATGTTCAAGAAGGACCAACTACGATCTATGTAGATAATATGTCAGCAATAAAACTTGCTAAGAATCCAGTACAACATGGAAGAAGCAAGCATATTGATACTCGGTTTCATTTTCTTCGAGATCAAGTTAAACAAGGAACAATCACACATCACACTGAAGTATTGTAATAGTGCTGAGCAAGTTGCAGACATATTTACGAAGCCCCGATCTTATAAAACATTTAAACAATTAAGAGAGTTACACGGAATGAAAGTTAAAGTTTGAGAGGGCGCGTTGAAAACCACAAACTTTATTTAGAAAAACTATTTTTGTATTGCTTATATTAGAATAAGATATGAGAGGATAATGATGATTGTTAATTCTTATCCTCTACATAATTAGCAAATGAGATCATATAAATTCAAATTTTTATTTACAATAATAAAAAATAAAAAATAAAAAAAATTAAAAATAAAAAAAGAGAGAGACAGAAAGAAAATTAAAAAGGAGAGAATATAAGGAGAAGTTTTATTATATTAAGGAAGAGTATATTTTGTTATCCCGGGTTGTAACCCACATTTATTCCTCCATATAATCCTTATTATTATTTGAGTTAGCAATTTGTAAATTGATATAACTCCTACACAAATTTGCTTATGTTATTCCCATCCCGTTTTTCTTACTTCATTGCGTTTCTCCTTTCATTTACTCCATATCAATTTGCAAGGCTCTACATCATAAACCCAGACAACAAAAATTAATGGATCTCCTGGAAAGAATATTTAAATAAATAAAGAAAGAGTTGGATATCTCAAAAAGTACTTTAAACTAGTCATTTGTGTATGCAAAACAGCTTATGTCACCATATTTTCACCATATTCTTGACACACAAAGTATTTACTTACATTGCTGTTTGAAGTCTGAAAATTAGCCCAAATGGAATGAATTATGTTAACATTGCTCCTTTGGCCACCATTAGTCCGTAGAAACTGAAAGCATAAATCTTAACAGATTATAACTAATAAAACCAACAGTAAAAATGCTCGTAAATAAAAAAAATAAAAAATAAAATAAAGAGAGAAGGATCTAATGTGCATATTTTTCAAACTAGATGTGCAAAATTTTTAGAGCCAAATGTGCAAATTGTTTTGGCTCAAATTTTAAGAGCAATTTTTTTTAATTGAATGTGATTTTTTTTTATTTTTTCTCCTTCCAACAAAAAAATTAATGATATACACATTCAGCTTCTAAAGTTTAAATATTAGGTTAAAAAAAAGTTGCACATCTATCATTCTCATGTTAAAAACATCCCATTGGATATGTTTCCTATATGTTGTTCCAATTTACTCCCTCCTTACATAAATGTTTCTCTAAGAGGGGATGAGCAATATCAGTGCACACTTTTGACCATAACAACATTAACAACTAAACTATCGTGAAGACAGCAATAAGAAAACAACTATTGACGAAGAGAAAAAAATATCCTCCTTCTAATCAAATTAAACTATATTTTTACATTATCTCAGCATTATAGGCCAAAAAAAATAAAAATATAAAATATAAACTCTATTCTAGTCAATCACACCTCAGTTTCATCACTACCCATATAATCCTAGACATTGGGTGACATAGAGCTAGGTGCACCAAAGGGTGGTTTTTTTTACTCGTTTGATATTTTTAGCTCAAAATATTGAATGAGCAGAAAATAACATTAGGTGCACCATATTCCCGGGTGTATATTATATTTTCAATATAATCCACCCCTTCATCATATAGGCGATGTTAGGGCTTCCATCTACAACCAAAAATAAATGTTGTATATTTATTTCTATATAATATCTGTGTCAAAATAGTCCGCACCAAATATCTAGCACCCTTATTTAGTGAGTGTAAACACTGACATAAAAATGGGCAGCTAGAAAAATTGTTCTTTGATCACATTTCCCCTCCTAGTATGTGCAGCTAGTACTCAACCAGCTCGTTATAAGTCATTAATGTGACCAAACTTTTTTTTTTTTTTTTTTTTTTTGGTGTTGCTTATCAATTTTCTCAAATAATCTGAACGGGTGGAGAATAAGTTCCAGGTTTCAGAAACCTTGGTCCTTACCAAATAAAAATGAGTGCTAAGTAGTATGTCTGTATGAACAACCTATGCTTGTATTTGGGGTTTTTGCCCTTTTTGGGCGGAAAAATGATGAAAAATACAAAGGTATACAGTTGTTGTATGCTTGTACTTTTACCGATAGAAAACTATGGTGCTTAGTTGATTGACAAGCCACACAAATACAAATATTTGAGGGTCTTGAGGTCTTCTCATATAAGAATATCACCCTCCGATATATGGCTATCTGATGGTACTTTTTGTAATAAAGTGACAGTACAAAAGTAAGAAATAGGAATATCTTTCTTTCTCTCCTTTGTGGAATCTATGGATCTCCACTCTCTAGACTACGGAAAGACATGTAAAAGTAATAGCCTTATGTTTATGGGCCTTATAATTGTTCCCTGACTTATAGCAAGAGCTTGTCTACAGCATTAGTCAAAGGTTTAGAACTCTTTCTTATAAATATTAAGTACAGACCATACCCTCTGCAAAGCTATACCCTACACGCATTTCCTCATGTATAGAAATCGCAGAAAATACCACCTCCTGCTGCCAATAGTCTTCTTCAAAATTCGGTTAAATTATTCTCTCAATCTCTCTCCCTGTTTGCCTTTTAAATTAAACCACACAAAGCAAAAACTATGAAATCATTTTAACTTTGGGAAGGTAGGGTTCAATATAATCATTATGTATGAGACTGGGAAGGTAGGGTTCAATATAATCATTATGTATGAGACTTTAGGGCTAATTGGGCTATAAACATCAAAAGTAAGCATTGATTGAAGGCTTGTCTTTATTTTATATATAGATTCTTCACTCTATCACAGGGGCGGATGTAGCTAACATTGAGGCTATGCACCTGCATACCCCTCAAATCATGTTAATTTTTTATTTTTTGATGAGTTTGACTTAACAAAATATAGCATATATAGATAAGGGAATAGAAGGATAGTGGGTAGCTGTTAACATCTAAAAAGTGTATTGAAGCAAATAGTATACGAAATATTATCTCCTCTAACTCTCTCTACTCATGTTCCCATCAAAGATTTTTAATTAACTGCTCCATACAAACTGCAATATGCAATTTATCAATCACCTGTACTCCTGTAGGTTTATTTATTATTCCCACTGTTTCAAAATTAAGCGCTTGTTTCTATGATGATAGTCAAATATAAACAACTTTTACTACATATTTAATTCTCATTAATATATATATAAAAAAAAAAAAAATACGAATAGTAATCTAAGATATCGTTGGATTTGTTTCAATAATATGTTGTTTAGACGAAGTAATATCAACTTTATATAATTTTTGTCAACATATTGATGGTCAAATACCGCGTAAAGTGAAATAGACATTTAATTTGGGGATGGTGTGAGTTTTATGTAGGGTTTTATCTTGCAACTTTGAATTATATGTTGATTATTTAG
This sequence comes from Chenopodium quinoa, assembly GCF_001683475.1. NCBI lineage: Eukaryota > Viridiplantae > Streptophyta > Magnoliopsida > Caryophyllales > Amaranthaceae > Chenopodium > Chenopodium quinoa. The sequence continues at coordinate 12,315 of NW_018745495.1, forward strand.
CATTAGACTCATCTTATGATGTTATCTAAATTCCTTTATGTAATTGTGCATAGCCTGATTTTAAAACTTGGATACGCCACTGCTCTATCACATGTTAAAGCCTAAAGCTATCACCCTAAGAATTCTGCTAAAATATGGTCACTAATCCAAATTAGATTTTATATTTCTTTAATTTCCCATGACATGATTTTCCCAAAAATACTTCTCAAAGGTGATGCATAAGTAGCATAAAATTTGCTTAAGAATTCCTAAACTAGTTAAACAACTTACATTAGCCAATGAATTAAGTTTCTCAGAGCTTTGTGTCGTCTCACTTCTTGAGTTCCAAACTAATGTCACCTGCACTTTACCTAAATAAAGGTATGTCAGGCTCCAAAAGATTCAACGGAATAAAATATAAACAAAACATCTCAAACTAAACACTTGAAATTTAAGCTAGCATGTGTATAGATGATAACCATTTCTATATCTTTCAGAAAACGGAAGGGATGTGCTATGTGTTGTTACGACCATCTGCACACACTCAAATTCAATAATATGGATTAGGTTATGAATATGAAATAGCTAATTAAATCTAAAAAATAGCATATCAACACTAACTTGCACATATCGCAATTCACCGGTCCCCAAGTCTTCATCATATGGTTCTACTTCCAATTTCGCAATACCTAAGAAACCATACAATTAAACTTAAAATAAATAAGTATATAACACTATTTCAAATATATTCATAGATTGTAAGAGAAAATATGCGCTACATCAAGCTTTCAAAAACAAACCTTTTCGAAGCAACTCAACAGCTGCGTTAATGTTGGGATGATGAGCTGCAACCCAATTAACAGACACAATTAAATGATTTAATCAATCAACATATGAATGAACAAGAAGGCTGGAAGCCCATGTTCTGTTCAACTTAATTTTGCTCAAATCAACCAATTTTTGCTAATCTGAAATTAATTTGGTAAAATGCAATCAATTTGCTAGGCCCAACTTCTTTTGTCAAAGTAATATGTCGAACATGATAGTAATACAGTCAAAAATGTTGTTTTAAACATGTAGGAGTGTAGGACTGTGGGATAGAGCTCAAAAGTCAAACCTCTGCATTCAGGAATGTCCACAACATTATGCGTACCCTCCTCATACAGGCCGATCATAGGGTTAGCTGATGAACCACGTACAGCAAGCTTTGCCCGACATCTCCAACCATACTGCATTCCAAATTTGACATAATTAACATTGAAATGCAATTGATTCCATAATATTGCACATAACTCACAATGTACTACAGTAAATCATACCAAGAGATTCTATAAACAACATCTTGGGTTTTGTACAATAATCATCTTCATAATTCGGAAACATAACATAAAAATCATATATGCCCTGTGTGCATTTGCATGAACCACCCTCCCCTACTTTTATAAGCTATGAAGTACAATTCTATGTTTAGATGTCCCAAATAACAGGTCACTATTCACATATACTTAATGAAACAATTAATTTTTGTATACTTACAGTTTAAAAAAATAAATAATAAATTAATAAATAGTTGCAGTATCATAATAAAATATTCTCAACCATTGTATTACGTATAATTATAGTAGTTTGAGCGAATCCCTTAAAAGTCACACTTAGTGTAGCCTATTATAGTCGACTTTATGTTGCCTATCAAAGTAGGACGGAGAGAATAATTTGAATTTTCGAACAATAGCAAACATATTAGTTAGCAATGAACAAATTCAAATATGAATTGCATAAAACATCAAATAGAACAAATTATTTTAAAACAAAACAAAGATTAAATAGATAAACTAATTAATGAAATTAACTAATCGGCAATTTTCATACCAGTCTACAACTGTCGAAAGTGAAATCGGAAACACCATAGCGTTTGAAGAACTCGGCAGCCTCATCAACAATACTCGGATGGTGGAGGTCATACTCGTGCGTACAACCCGAACAACTAACCAAAATCAAATTAAATCAACAAATTCCAACAAAATTTAATCCGAATTTCAAAACAAAGAATTACAGAGGAAGAAATTGAAGAACATACGAGTAAAAATGGGGGCACTGAAGAGCGCAAGAGAGAGAGGGAGGAGGAGATGAAGAATTGAGGTTGTTTGGGTTTAAGGAGAGAGAATTAGGCGGTGCTGACGGTGGTGGAGGTGGTGGTGGTGGTTGGGTGCGGACGGCGGCGGAGGTGAAGCGGCGGGGAGTGGTGGGAGTGGTGGAAGAGAGGTGAAGAGGAGAGAGAAAGGAGAGTAGCATTTTATGGAGTTGCAGAAATGCAGAGAATGTTAGAGAGTAGAATGGTGGAGGATGGATTTTGCTGTTGCTGTTACTCTGCTACTCCCATGGCGGAATTGGATAATACTAGAGTATGTTTTTATTTATTGTTTTGAATTTCTGGTTTTTGGGATGCATTAGGCACCTAGAAATAGATGCACTGCATCTGTAATATGAACATTTAGTGAAAAAAACGGATTTTTCATGATATACCACTGAGTTTCTTCAAAATTCATCATATACCACACAAAATTTTTTAATTCACCATATACCATTGAGTTTTCGTACGTTAACACAGAATACCATTAATGGTAACTGCCGTTAGTGTGCCGTTAACGCCATTAGTAATTAGGGTTAATTATGCCACGTGGCTGTCACTTATTGGCTCTTATTAATATTATCTAATTAATTAGTTAAATAAAGAATTAAAAAAAAAACAACTTGGTTCTTCCTCACTCCACCAACCCCGACACCCCCTTCCCCCACCAGCCCAGCTCCCCTCCCCCCGGCGGCCTTGCCCAGCCTCCTCCCTCGCAATCCCTCCCTGCGGGCTGCCGGAATCTTGCCCTCTCCCCCGTGCCGACAGCGACGTCCACCTCCTTTGTCGCCGGCGAGCCGACCACCATCTCTTTCCCCTCACCCACGACACCCTACCCTCCTCCCTTAGCCTAGGCCACCCCGACCCTCAATTATCTCGCCATTTTCAACCTCCATTGAATACTTGGTTGATTCACTTAGTGAACCATTGACCATTCCCGTGAATCTCCTCCACTTGTTGCCAATAATTGAAGTAAAGAAACCCCATAAAATTCCCCAGATTCTAAACCTAATTTCGATCAAAAACCAAGGGTTTGGTCGTCAGTGTTTGGTCCCTACTCAATTATCCCCAAAACGAGTGATTATGAACAAGAATTTGTTGAGAATCGAATGAATTCAATTTCGCATTACTCGAATGGTTTGATTACATGTGGTTTTTGGGGAAAGAGAAGCAGGGGAAAGTAAGGGTCAATTTAGGGCTTCCGATGGGGGAAAAGGGGCATGGGGTGGTGTCGGGTGGGGAAAGATAGGAGGGTAGGGTGTCATCTAGGTGAGGGGTGCCGCCGGCGCGGTGGTGGTTCAAGGCTGGGTACGGATGGGGGGGGGCTGGGCTAGGTGCTGGTTGGGGGCGAGGAGATGGCTGGGAGTTGGTGGTGGTTTTAATTTTTTTTCAATTATTTTTTTTTTATTTTTATTTTTTGATAATTAATTAAATAATTATTTAAAAGTTAATAATTTAAAAGGCAACCAATTACAAGCTGCCACATGGCACAATTAACGTTAATGACTAACTGAGTTAACGAAAATGGCATGTTGTGACATTTATGTTAAACTCAATGGTATATGGTGAATTAAAAAATTTTGTGTGGTATAAGGTGAATTTTGAAGAAACTCAGTGGTATATCATGAAAAATCCGAAAAAAAAAATATGAACACTTTATCAAAAATGCACATTTAGTAAATAAATATGAATACGTCATAAAAAATGAACAAACACATCCAATTTTATATGTTCATATTTTATAATGAAATGTTCATTTTATATGCACTAAATGTTCAGTTTATGTAACAAAACTATTAAATTATCCCGAGTCAGACAAATTTCTATCAAAAAATTGATGTTCATTATTAAATAGTGTTGGTGTTCATATTTAAAATTTCAATGTTCATTTTCAAATAATAAATGTTCAAATTCGAGTAGTGTCATGTTCATATTTATTGATGCTCATCATAAAATAATGTAATGATTATATTTAAAAATTTCAATGTTTATTTTCAAAAATTATATGTTCAAATTTTAATAGTGTAATGTTCATATTTTATATGTTCATGTTAAAAAACTATAGTTTAAAACTTTATATAGATAATTGTTAACGAAAAATAGATCATATTGTTTCATTATAATGTACTAAATGTTCATTTGAAATATACTAAATGTTCATTTTATATATCATATCCCAATTGAATTTCATAATTCCTTAACCCAAATTAACTTATGTTCATATATCGATCTAACTCAAATGTTCATAAAATACATATACATCTTCAGATATCCTACATAATATGTTCAGAATTACAAAACTTAAAAAGGTTTTTAAAATACTTCCTTTGTTCCATAAATATTGCAACAAGGATGAAATTACGCATCTCAAAGCACATTTTATATGTTAAATATCTATAACTATATAATAGTAAAAATTATGAAAAGTTGATATTGTGAAAGTATTTTACGAGACGAATCTAACAAGACCCGACATGACTATATTTTACTTTACGTATAAATCATAATTTGTGGTCAAACAAGCATGATGAATAGTGCAAAAGTCCAGTTGTTCCAATATTACTAGAACGGAGGAAGTACATAAATCGAAAACAAAATAAATTTTCATATGCAAAGAATCAAATGTTCAGATATATAAATTATGAAGTATAGCATGCCAATTTTTGTAAAATGATTAAATATACATAGATCAAAAACCAAAAAAAAAAAAAAAAAAAAAAAAAAAAAAAAAAAAAACAAGGTTCATAAGTAATGTATTACATGTTCAGAAGTATAATTAAAATGTTCATAATTCCAAAAATATATGTCAGTAAAAATATATATTTATAGGAAACGTATCATACGATCATTTTTTTAACTTAAAATGTTCAAAATACCAAAATATAACCAAAAACAGAACTGTTCATAATAAAATACACAAATATCACTAACAAAAAAAAAAGAAAAAAAAAAAGAAAAGGAAAGCTACTTATTCCAAAACTCAAACCTAGCCATGGTGATTTAGATAATGGAATCTCAACGGAAAATAATCATCTCCGTCATCTTAACCACCTTTTCCTTGTTAAAGCCGCCATTTTCAACTTCACTACATTGCAGAAACTCCATTAACAAAGCTTCAAATTGAAGGTTGAAGAAAACGAAATTTGAATTTAATCTATGGTGATCAACGATGGTGATGAAGGAATTCAATCTATGGTGATGAAGGAATTAAAACAAAAACAAAATAATTAATGAATTTAAGAGAGAGAGAAAATAAAGGAGAGAGAAATAAGAAATTAGGAAATAATTTAAAGTTGTGTAAGAGAAAGAGGAGAGAAGAGAGAGAATCTATGTTTGTTACTCTTTAAGTGAGCTCCCTTTTTTGTTTGGGATTTTTTGTTTTCCAAAAATACCCTTCTTTACAGTTACTTATTTACTAACAGTAGTTTTTATTTTAACAATTATTGAATTACAAAGGTAATCTATTCTGACAGTTATTGAATTACAAAGATAATATATAATTAATGAAATTCTAAGAAAATATCCAAATTTTTGACGGTTACTTTACAACTGATTATTAAAAAAAAAAAAAAAAAAAAGGCATTGCTTACAACGTAACCTCCCCACTACTATCATTTTTATTTTTTTTTGACACACCCACTACTATCAAATTAGCAGTAAACTTCCTTCTCAAAAACAAAATATGAGAAAAGCATTAAATGCTCATCCTTTCCTCATTCAAACTCTAATTTTTTCATTCTTCGCGTAAACTTAGATCTTCTCTTAATATTATATTTACAAGATTAAAGAAGCAATGTAAAGTAGGTACAAGGTATTTACTTATTTTTTGGTTTTCGTATACAATTGTGATTTCGTTAGATAAAGACTAGTCATTTTCATCTTTTTTTATTTGCAGGATGTCAGTTGCATACGCTCCTTTCATGTATTTGAACCCGTACTCTAAATTTTGGAATGTGAAGGCAATGATTATAAGATTATACGAAATTCAACATGTCAAAAATAGTAAAAAAAAAAATTGGAAGATGGTTCTTCTTGATGTTACGGTATATAAAAATTTATTTTATACTTCTAATGTATACTTATTTTATTATTTTATAAAATATAAGATATGATGAGTGGTTAGGTCAGGATCTCTGAAGTTTTACAGTTCATTATCTTTAAACAAGGTTAGATGCGCACGCATTGCGTGAACGACTATCCCCCTCCAAATTTACTTACACGGTTTTTTATACTTCGTACATAAAGTTATCTATATACTCTATTTATTGATATGTTCATTTTATATAGTGATTTACCCCTGTCCTTTGCTCATATTTAAGAGTATTTTTTGGCTCTACGGAGCCACTTTTATTACTAATATGCGTTTTCTAGTGTTTTCGTAGCTTTGGTATTGTTTTATAGGAAATTGCAGATTTGGAGCATTTTCCCGGACTTATTTAGACCACTACAAGCATTGGATTAGGATCGCATTCATATGACCACATTCCGTAGCCCAAGACCGCGTTGGAGCAATCAAACCAGTGATTAAAGGCTCGGCGAAGAAGAAGAGACCGAGGCAATGGACTAAGTGTTAAAGACCCAAAGAGGAAATCTGGATTGGGCTAAGTAAAAGCCCAATCAAAGAAGTCCATGGAGCCCGAATGCTCACCCGACCGGGGATGCCCTCGCCTTGAGGCGCGCCCAGCCGAGCGAGGCAGATAAAAAGAAGCAGCTCTCCACCCGAGATGGCGCCCGACCGAGCGAGCGAGCGAGAGGTTCTTGCCCGAAGGCGGGCTCGGCCGGGAGAGATGGCGCCCGACCGGGCACGTGTTATTGGAGAGTTTTAATGACGATTTTTACTTTGTTTAGTTTTAGGATTTTCGAGCTTTAGTATAAATACGCTTTTGTTAAGCGAAACAATTACGTCATTCATTAATTAAATTCCAGATTTTAGTTTTAAGCTTTGGATTAATACTCTTGTTCTCTCAACACTTTTGGATAATGCAATTCAATATTCCGTTTATTTTGGTAACGATTTCTTTCCCTTTTATTTCTAGTAATGTAATTGCTTTGATTAATCATGTCTTATTTATTACTTCGCTTAGTTTAGATTTCAATATGTGTGAGTAGTTTATTTCTAGGGTTCGTGGGGATTCATAAATAATAAGAAGGGGTAATTTATTATTGTTGATGATTGTCAATGCTGTGATTGGTTTCCTATTGATTGATTTACTGCTATGCAATTAGATTAGGCCTAGTTTAATTGTATGAGTTATGCAATATTGATTCAATATTCAACATATGAGAATTGATGTTTAAGCTTAGTTTCAATAGGCAGGTTAATTTATAAATGGTTAAGTCAAGATTCGAGAGATGCGATTTAATACCGCTAAGTTAATTCTGTGATTGTAATACGTAGCGAAAGCCCTTTATGATCTGATTGATTGATGCATTGATGATTGATTATTGTGTTTTACCCTGGAATATTATTTATTGGTGAACCTATACCCTAGGCTTTGATTTATTGATTTCCTCTCAGTTTTATTTGCTTTAGTTTATTTATTTATTTATTTTTTTAATTATCACAAAAAAATAATTTGGTTGCGTGATAATTTAGATTATATTGATTTATTAGGAATAGAAAGACATTGTTTCTCTGTGGATTCGACCCTACTTCCCTATCTTCTTTAGTTAGAGAACTTAGGTAATTCTTTTGATTAGGTGATACAACTAGATCCTATCAAAATTTGGCGCTGTCATCGGGGAAACGGTTTTATTTTTATTCCTGATTATTTTTGTAGTCTGGATTATTTTCTTTCACCGGGGACAGTTTCTCATATTTGTTTGTTTAGTTCTGTGTTTATGCCCAGGGGTTCTAGATCAGGTTACATTCCATTCGATCTTGAAATCGAACGTTCTTTTTATAGACAGAAGAATCTTTTTTGACAATTACGAGCTACTTTTGAGGGTAATACACATTTGGAACCCCCATCTGATTCTAGCGACACAGAAGTTTCTTCAAAACCAGAATCAGAGATGGCGAATCCGCCACCACCACCACCACCACCATGCAAGCTTAGCGATTATTCGCAGCTGTCCCTGACAGATTTCCCACACCTTGCTCCTCCACTAAATCTCGAGGGAGTACAATTCAAGATTAATCCCCAGTTTATTACTATGATCGAAAGGAAGCAATTTAGCGGAGCTGTGAATGAAGATCCAAATCTTCATATTTTGGATTTTTTTCAATATTACAATACCATCAGACAAGTTGGGGTCACGCAGAACCAAATCAGGGAGATTTCTTTTTCTTTTTCTTTATATGGTAAAGCTAAATTATGGTATAATGGATTGAATAAGACTGCTCTTGGTATTACTGACTGGAATTTTCTTGCTTTGAATTTTAATAATAAATATTATCCTGCAGAGAGGACAGCTTTGTTGAGGAGTTTGATCCTAAATTTTGCCCAAGAAGCTGACGAATCTTTATATGATGCTTGGGAAAGATTTAAGGACTTGCAGAGAGAATGTCCCCATCATGGGATTTTACAGTGGCAGATAATCCAAGCCTTCTACAACGGACTTGGAAATTCTTCAAGATCAATCCTAGACTCAGCAGCTAACGAAAGATTTATGAATCTTCAAGAGGATGTAGCAGGCACATTTATTCAAGAGATGGCAATTCATAATTTCCAATATGGGAATCCTAGAGGTTTTGCAAACAAAGGGAAACATCATGTAGATTCCGTATCCTTTGTGCAAGCTCAATTAACCTCTATTTGTCAAAAATTAGATAATATTAGTACTGCTATTCTTGCTTCCGTAGCTAATGTTTCTGCTGTTAGTAATACTAAAACTGATGCTTTTTGTGAAAATTGTGGAATTGTAGGTCATTGGGCACAAGATTATAGGAGTCCCGTGGAGCAGGTTAATGCCTTCCAAGCCTATAGGAAAAATAACCCATACTCCAACACTTATAATCCTGGTCTCCGGAATCATTTAAATCTTTCTTACCGGAGTACTAATGTGCTAAACCCTCCACCTCCACAACAACCACAACAACAAGCCCCACAACAACCACAGCAGAACTATTACCAACCCCCTAACTAGAGGACCCAACCACAAAGTCCACTTCCATCTACTGATCCTGCCCTGTCAGAAATCAAGACAATGTTAGCCAATATGCAAAAGCAGATGCAGAGTAGGGATGCGCATATTGACTCGATCTTAGCACATAATAAAATCATAAATACTCAAATTGCGCAACTTTCCTTTACTCTACAAACTCGCCAGCAGGGAGCCCTACCATCGCAGCCAGTACAACGATAACGCAAATGCAATTACCCTGAGAAGTGGTTCACACTATGATGGACCTTCTATGCCCAAAGATGATGAACCTGTTGTAACAAAAATTGCTAATCCTGATTCTGTTATACCAAATGTTGTTGTTACTAGCCCTGCAAGGCCCCAGGGTAAAACTAACTCTTCTGATAATTCTTTGCAGGGTAAATCTCAGGACAAGAGTGGAGATGTGCAGGTTCCAGCTATCGGACTTCCATTCCCTAATAGACATTTAAAAAGTAAGTTGGATAAGCAATTTGGTAAGTTCCTGGAGGTTGTGAAGAATTTGCAGGTAACATTTCCTTTCACAGAATTAATTACACAAGTTCCTGCATATGCTAAATTTATGAAATATATATTGACTAAGAAGAGAGCCTTTAATGAGGTAGAGACTGTAGCTTTTACAGAGGAATGTAGTGCTTTATTGCAAAATAAGTCTCCACCCAAACTAAAGGATCCTGCGCGGTAGTTTTTCTATACCTTGTCATATTGGAAATCTTTTCATTAATAAAGCATTATGTGATTTGGGTGCTAGTGTTAGTGTAATGCCATCGTCTGTGTGTTCAAGGCTTAATATGGGTGATTTAAAAGTTACTAACATTACTTTGCAAATGGCAGACCGTTCTGTTAAATACCCCTAAGGTATTCTAGAGGATGTACCTGTTAGAGTTGGTAAATTTTTTTATCCCTGTTGATTTTGTTGTCTTAGACATGGTTGAGGATACACAAATTCCTATAATTTTAGGTAGACCTTTCCTCCACACTACTGGAGCCATTATTGATGTTAAAAATGGAAAACTCACTCTTTCTGTTAGGGATGATAATATCACCTTTAATTTAGGGAGAGTTTTGAAAGGACCTATGTTAGAGGAAAACTATTATAGTATTGATGTGATTGATGTTATTTTCAATGATAGCTTACCATAGGTCCTTGCAAGGGATCCCTTGGAGGAGTGCTTTTTGGTGATTTTACTGCATGTGACGCTGGTGTTTGGAGCAGAGAGGTGGATGCTATTAAAAAAGCTCTCGCACTTGAACAACTTGACCCTAAAGAGAGCAAGAAGGTAGAAAAATTAGTTCAGGAATCGAAACCTGCAGAGGTAGAAAAACCTGAGCTAAAACCTCTCCCTTCTCATTTAAAATATGTATTTCTTGATGAACAGGAACTGCACCCAGTGATCATTAGTACTGCACTCGATGATTCCCAAATTTCCCAACTTTTAGAGGTTCTTCGAACCCACAAAAGGGCAATTGGGTATAGTATTGATGATCTCGAGGGTATTACCACTGACTTTTGTATCCACAGGATACATTTAGAGGACAACCACAAGCCATGTAGTCAACCCCAAAGGAGGTTGAATCTTAATATGCAGGAAGTAGTCAACAAGGAGGTTATGAAATTACTTGATGTAGGTATTATCTATCCAATTTGTGACTCAAAGTGGGTAAGTCCCGTGCAGGTGGTTCCTAAAAAGGGTGGGATGACTGTGATTAAGAATGATAAAAATGAATTGATTCCCACTAGAACTGTAACAAGGTGGCGCATGTGCATTGATTATCGTTAATTAAATATTGCCACTAAGAAAGATCATTTCCCTCTCCCTTTTATTGATTAAATGTTGGAAAGGTTAGCTAATCATAAGTTTTTTTGTTATTTGGATGGGTACTCGAGATTTTTTCAAATTCCAATTCACCCTGAGGATCAACAGAAAACAACATTTACATGCCCTTATGGTACTTTTGCATATCGTAGGATGCCCTTTGGTTTATGTAATGCCCCTGCTACTTTTCAACGTTGTGTGATAAGTATTTTTTCCTGAATTCATAGAGTCTATCATGGAAGTCTTTATGGATGATTTTAGTGTGTATGGGTCTTCATTTGATACATGTTTAGCTAATCTCACTAAATTTTGAAAAGATGTGAATAATGCAATTTGGTCTTAAATTGGGAAAAGTGTCACTTTATGGTGACAGAAGGTGTGGTCTTAGGTCATATTGTATCTGATAAGCGTATACAAGTAGATAAAGCTAAAGTTTCTGTGATTGATCAATTACCTCCATCAGTCAATGTTAAGGGGGTTAGGAGTTTCCTAGGTCATGCGGGGATTTATCGTCGCTTTATCAAAGACTTTTTTAAAATTACTAAACTAATAACTCAACTTTTACTCAAGGATGCCCCATTTGATTTTACTGACGAGTGTCTTGAGGCTTTTAACAGGATTAAGCAGGCTTTGATATTAATACCTATCATATGTGCTCCCAATTGGGATATCCCTTTCGAGATTATGTGTGATGCCAGTGATTTTGCAGTGGAAGCCGTGCTAGGACAAAGAAAGGACAAAGTTTTACATGCTATTTATTATGCAAGTAAAACTTTGAATGAAGCTTAAGTCAACTATGCCACTACGAAGAAGGAGTTTCTTGCTGTGATTTATACTTTAGAAAAATTTAGATCATATCTAGTTGGTTCTAAAATTATTGTTTTTATTGACCATGCAGCTTTGAAATAACTTATAGCCAAGGCGGAAACAAAGCCTAGGATTCTCCATTAGGTCCTCTTGCTCCATGATTTTGATGTGGAAATTAAAGATAAAAAGGGAACAGAGAATGTAGTTGCGGATCACTTGTCAAGGATCAGGTAAGATGAGGGTAAGGATTCTCTTCCTATAGATGATTCTTTCCCTGATGACCAATTGTTTGCAGTTGTGGAGCAACACCCTTGGTATGCCGATTATGCCAATTATTTGATAGGCGACACTCTACCTCCTGATATGTCCTACCAACAGAAAAAGAGGTTCCTTTATGATGTTAAACATTATTTTTGGGATGATCCTTTTTTGTTTCATGAGTGTGCAGATGGCCTTTTTCGCAGGTGTGTTCCCGAATGGGAAGTTCACAGTGTTCTCACTAGATGCCACAACTCACCCTATGGTGGACATCATGACGCCACTAAGACAGTAGTAAAGATCAATGAGTCGGGTTTCTTTTGGCCTACCATGTTCAAGGATGCTCACTCTTTTGTTCAACCTTGTGACTCTTGTCAGAGGACTGGCAATATCTCGTGGGGACATGAGATGCCTCAAACTGGTATTTTGGAAGTTGATATTTTTTATGTTTGGGGTGTTGACTATATGGGACCTTTTCCCTCTTCAAAAGGGAATCGCTATACCCTTGTTGCCGTTGGTTATGTATCCAAGTGGGTTAAAGCCATTGCCACACCTACCAACGATGCTATGGTGGTCCATAAGCTTTTCAAGAAAATAATTTTTCCTAGATTTGGTGTCCCTCGAGTCGTTATTAGTGATGGAGGTTCTCACTTTCTTGAGCGGAAGTTAGATACCCTTCTAAAGAAGTATGGTGTTTACCATAGGATGGGTTTAGCTTACCATCCCTAAACTAGTGGCCAAGTTGAGGTATCTAACCGTGAGATTAAGGCTATTCTAGAGAAGGTGGTAGCAAAGTCTAGGAAGAATTTGAGTGATAAGTTGGATGACACACTATGGGAATATAGAACTGATAACTTGCTATTTGATACGACTTTAGGGTGTTTTGAACCTAGTTTACTTGATATAAATTGCGTTTTGGTTCATTTTTACTCTATTATTATGCAATTTTTGTGTATCCTATGCTTCACGGGTTGTTGGTGTTTTTGTTGAGATTCTAGGTTCAAAAGAACGACCAAATGGAGCCCATGGATACAAAGCCGAGGTTAGAAGCAAGAAGATGGATGAAAGAAGCCAAGGAAAGGAGCATTATAGAAGAAAAGATGAAAAAAGGGGTTTAGAAGACCCTGCACGGCCGTGCCAGACCTTGCACGTCCGTGCAGGAGGTTCCAGAAAGCTTCAGCATGCTGCCAAGGCCTGCACGACCGTGCCAGACTTTGCACGTCCGTGCAGAAGTGCTCCAGAAACTCAGAACATTCTGCCAAGGCCTGCATGGACGTGCCAAATTAAGCACGTCCGTGCAGATGTAGCTGCACGTCCGTGCCAATATCTGCACGTCCGTGCGGAACTGCTCGATTCTTAGCAGTACGTTCTGCCTCCATTTTGGCCCTCCTGCACGTCCGTGCCAAACTTGGCACGACCGTGCTTAGCCTTGCACGTCCGTGCCAAATCTGGCACGTCCGTGCAGACCTGCAGTCGAACTCCTTCCTTGTTTTCTCCGTCCTTCTTATTTGGGGGTCATATAAATACCCCTTTAGAGCTCATTTGTACGGGAGGAGGCAGTTTTTCAGAGCTTTTCTCTTAGTTTGTAGTCTTAGAACATTAAATTCTCAAATCATTAGTTAGTTCTCAATTATTAGCTTGGAATTATTCAAATTCAATCATTGTAGAAGACAAAATCCACCATTGTTGCTCACCTTGAAGCTTCATAGTAACCATTTCTTACTCATCTTTTCTACTTCTCTTTACTTTGTTGTTAATTATTTGCTAGTTCTTGCATGTTTTGGATTGTTAATTAGCTTAATCCTTAGTTTGAATTTGTTCATGAATTGCTTGAAATCTTTAATTGCTTTAACCCCCATGGATTGTGAGTAGTCTAAATTCTAGGGTTTGGGCAAAACCCTCAATGTAGTCACTAATTACTTGTTGCATGTGCTAATTTGGTTGTTGTGGGATGTTAATTAGTTGAGCTTAAGTGGTTTAATTGCTTAGTTCTTGTATATGGCCATTGCTAGAACTATTTATCCAAGCTTTCTCAACGAAGGATCGAGAGATGAACTTGAGTTAGCTCCCTTATGCTTGATTGACCCGAAATGCCATGAGAATAGGGATTACCGGTCAAGGGAATGTTTATGTCATCGTGATTATGCTTTAACACTTGTTTTATGCTATGTAACCACGAGAGTAGGTCGTATTCATGATTCAAGTAATCCCTCTAGCTTGAGAGAGTAGTTGGGTGCTTTAGATGACTTCCCCTAATTTATCCCATTAATTTACCTTGATTGTTGCATGCTAATTGTGATTTGTGATGAAGTTGAGTGGTATAACCCAAGCCCTAGATTCCTCTTAATATTGTTAACCTCCTCTTAGCTTAGTTGAATTGTGTTAGAAGAAGTTACTAAAAACCAACCCAATTTAGAATTCGTTTAGCTTATTTAAACGGTAGTACTCGGTGGTTGATTCAACGCCTCTCTTGGGTTCGACCCTTTCTTACCCTTACTATTGTTAGTGAGACCAAGATAGGAATTATTATCTTTGGTAGGCTCGACGACGGCCTATCAAATTTTGGCGCCGTTGCCGGGGAGGCAAAGTCACATTGAATGTATTATTGCTGAATGAGACTAGATGTGTGTATATGTATAGTAGTTTTCTTACCTTAATTTTTGTTTATGTGTGTTTAAATTGCGATAGTCATTGCTAACGTTTTTCTTAGCTTTGTTTGACTTTGCATGACACGAAAGAGTAAGCAATCACCGCTTATTCCCGTTGATCCAGAGCTAAATAGGACTTTGAGAAACGTGAGGAGACTCTTGCAAGGCACACCCGAGTTTTCCATTGTATATTCGGATTCCGATCCGGAAGAGGTTTTTGGAGCTAACGAAGAAGATAACATGGGAGAGAATCCTCCTCAACCATTGTTAAGAGACTATGACCACCCCAACGCATTCCAACTTCGGAGTGGCATACGTCTTCCCACCACGAATGCAAACAACTTAGAGCTTTCACCTCAACTCATCCGCATGATTCAAAGCGATCAATTTGGGGGTAGTCCTTATGAGTGTCCTTTTGCTCATTTGGACAACTTTCTTGAATTGTGTACAACTATCAAGCAAAACAACATTTCGGAAGAGTTTATTCGGATGCACATGTTTCAATTCTCCCTTCGAGACAAAGCAAAGCATTGGTTGAGAATGGTTGAAGAGGGATCGTTGAGTACTTGGGATGAGGTGACTAGAGCTTTTCTTGGGAAGTATTGCCCTCCCGAGAAAACCGCTGAATTAAGACGGAAGATCACAAACTTCAACCAAGAGGTTGATGAAACTTTGAGTGAAGCATGGGAGCGGTTCAAAGATTATACTAGAGCATGCCCTCACCACGGTTTCACCTCATGGATCATAGTGCAAAGCTTCTATGATGGTCTTACTCCTACCTCAAGGGCCAACCTTGATTCGGGAGCCGGAGGTAGCCTTAAAAAGCTATCGGTTGACGAGGCCTACAAAATGATTGAGGAAGTGGCTAAGCATTATGCTTATGGAGGTGATAAAAGGCAAGGTCAACCCAAGAAGGGCGGTAAGCATGATCTTGAAGCAATAGATCTTATTGCTTCAAAGGTTGATATGTTAGCTCGAAAGCTAGATCAAGTGAACAATGTGCCCGGTAGCTCCTCCCCACAAGTCATGTCTTGTGAGACTTGTGGAGGAAATGACCACTTGGCATCCTATTGCAACACTACAACGGAGCATGTGGCTTCACTTGGTAGGAATGATCCTTAATCCCAAACTTTTAACCAAGGTTGGAAACAACATCCAAATTTTGGGTGGAAACAACCCAATCAAGCTCCCCCTCCTCAAAACAATTACAACCAAGCTCCTCCTTACAATCAACCCCCTCCACAACAACAAGCTCCCTATCGCCACCCCAATAAAAGAGACAATGTCCAACAAAGACCCCAATACAATCAAGCCCCTCCTCCTCCAAAATCCAACATTGAATCAGTTTTGGAAACCTTCATGACCCAACAAATCAAGATCAATGGGGAAGTTAGTAGCTCAATTCAACAACTCCAAGCACACAATAAGATGATTGAAAGTCAATTATCTCAAATTGCACAACAAGTTGGGTGCACCTCTAACCCCGGTGGTCAATTTCCAAGCACAACGGTAATGAATCCAAAAGAGCAAGCAAAATCAATCACCTTGATTATGGAAGGGGGGTATGAAACTCCAATTATGAGAGAAAATGTTGCCAAAAAAGGGAGATGAGGGAGATAGTTGGGTAGATGAAAGTGAGTTTGAAAATGAAGTGAGTGAGGAGGCGAGAGGAAGGTCAAAAATGAGTGATGAGGGTGCCTCAAAGAGAGATGAGGGAGAAGTGAAGAGTCAAGCTCCATTGAGAGCATATGAGCCTCATATTCCATTCCCTCATAGAATGATAGAGAAGAAGTTAAATGAGAAACTTTCTAAGTTCCTTGATGAAATGGAAGGACTTCAATCAAACATTCCACTTCTCCATGCTTTGTCTCAAATGCCTACATATGCAAAGTTTTTGAAAAATATTCTTCCTAACAAGAGTAGGCTTGAGGAGAGTGATTCTATCTCTCTTCCAACGGAGATAAGTGTTATTCCTCAAAATGAGCTTCCCGAGAAGTTTGGTGACCCCGGTAGTTTTGCTATACCAGTTAAGGTTGGAGATCTTGAATCAACAAATGCTTTGTGTGATCTTGGGGCTAGTGTTAGCCTTATGCCTCTCTCTATGGCAAAAATATTAAATCTTGGGGAGATTAGCCCCACCAAAATGTTAATCCAACTAGCCGACCGCTCGGTTAAAGTCCCATTGGGAGTCTTGAAGGATATCCCAATTCAAGTGGGGAAGGTTCTTGTGCCTTGTGATTTTGTAATCATGGAGATGGATGAGGATTTCAAAATTCCTCTCATATTGGGTAGGCCCTTTTTGAAAACCGCGGGTGTTAATATTGACATGAAACAAGGGCGGCTTACCTTACATGTTGGGCATGAAAGAATCTCTTTCTCATTTCCGGAAACGTTGAATGACCCCATGGTTAAACAAGTTCATCGGGTTGATGTTTTGGTTAATATTTTGAAAGAAGACATGGAGGAGTCACAAGATGAATCGACTCATGCTCCGGAGGTGAAAAGGCAAGAGAGGGCCAAGAAGAAAAAGAAAAACAAGATCAAGTTGATAGACAAGATGTTTGGTTGCATTTCTAGTGATGATAGCAATGTGATTATTTTGCCTAAGGAAAATGGCAAGTGTGTGGGAACAATGAGATGGGTCAAAAAGGTGTGCCTTGACCCTCCCTAATTTTGGATAGGGCAATGTCGTCAAGCTAGTGACGTTAAAGAAGCGCTTCCGGGAGGCAACCCGAATACTTTTGTAGTGGATTAACTTAAAAAAAAAAAAAAAAGAAAAAAAAAAAAAGAAAAAAACAAAAGAAAAAAACAGCACAAAGTGCATGTCTTCCAACAACAACCAACAGGAACAAAGGTACCAAGGAGGTTCAAGCGTCGAAGAAGACCCGATCCTTGAGTTAGTCTTCTTTCTCCTTTTTTTTTATGAGCTTTTATTGCTTAACATTGAGGACAATGTTTATGATAACTTGGGGGGAGTCATTTGCATGCCTTCTTGACATGTTGGTTTGTTTGGTTGCGTTTGTTTTGGTTGTTTCATTTCCCTAATATCCAAGGCCCTTAATCCAATTTAGCTTCCTTGAAATCCAAACCTCTTGTCATGTGAATATTAGTGTTCCCTCTCTAGTTAGTAATGTGAATATTTTCGCTTTCTCTTCAAAAAAAAAAAAAAAATGATGAAAAAATTGAAAAATGAAAAAAAAAAAAATTTGCCCAAGGTTGAGACTCAAATGACAATGCTTATATGTTTTTCTTGCTTGACTCTTGAGCGATGAGTACTAGTTCTCTTAGAAGGGTGTATGCAAGAGATGGGGTCATTTAGAGGTCTATTAATCTTGATTGCATTAGTGTATATGAAATGAAAGCCAATGAATGCTCAATTGCACACCCAGTATAGGATATTGTCTAATTTGCTCAAGTAGGATATGTTTGAATTGAATTGCGGTCCCTTGTGCCCTTAATGTGCCTCCTTTCCTCCCCGAAATGAAACTCTATTAGGGAATTGGTTATATTTGTATCATGTGTAATAAGTGGCATAATAAGTCACATGTTCTTAATAAAAGAAAGAGCCGCTCACAGTTAAAAGAGGCGAGAGCATTGAAAGTTGAAAAAAAAAAAGAAGAAAAGAAGAGCATAGAACAATGATTAAAAAGGAAAACTCCCCCAAAAATTCTCAAAATTTTGATTTTCTTTTCTTTAGAGGTCAACTTGTGGATGCCTCCCACACATTGTCGAATTTGTTGCTTATTGTTTCTTGTGAAATTCCCGAGTTAGAGTGTAATTAAGGGGCCTTGGGTGTGCATTTTGGGAGGTGGACTAGCATTTTGAGATTTTATAACCGAAAGAGGGCTCATTACAACTTTGGAATATCTAGGTGTGCTCTAATGAACTAGTAAAAGGCCAAAGGAAGTATCCTAGTGCAATCTTGCTTAGTCCTCCTCTTTACCCCCAACTCATGTGCACATTTGTATGATTGGTAATTCTTGAAAGTCGCTCATTTGTCTTGCTTGCGATTTATATCTCGATGAGTTGACTTGGGTGATAATAACATCAGAACTTGTGTAGTTTGATAGTTTTGTTGTGGTCTGCGTGAGTTGTGGGGCAAACTCATTGGAAACCCTCACGAGATAAAAACTCGTCCTCTAAGGCGACTTAGAGGTTTAAATTGCTTCTCACTTGTGCTAAAAGTGATGATGGTTGTCACCATGCGGATTTGTTTATGTATGCTTCCCCCTTGTTGCCTCTCCTTGGATTGATGATTAGCAATTTGTTTTCCTCCTTTGGTTTGACATTTTTGTTTTGCTCGAGGACGAGCAAAAGCTTAGCTTGGGGGGATTTGATAACTTGCTATTTGATACGATTTTAGGGTGTTTTGAACCTAGTTTACTTGATATAAATTGCGTTTTGGTTCATTTTTACTCTATTATTATGCAATTTTTGTGTATCCTATGCTTCACGGGTTGTTGGTGTTTTTTGTTGAGATTCTAGGTTCAAAAGAACGACCAAATGGAGCCCATGGATACAAAGCCGAGGTTAGAAGCAAGAAGATGGATGAAAGAAGCCAAGGAAAGGAGCATTATAGAAGAAAAGATGAAAAAAAGGGGTTTAGAAGACCCTGCACGGCCGTGCCAGACCTTGCACGTCCGTGCAGGAGGTTCCAGAAAGCTTCAGCATGCTGCCAAGGCCTGCACGACCGTGCCAGACTTTGCACGTCCGTGCAGAAGTGCTCCAGAAACTCAGAACATTCTGCCAAGGCCTGCATGGACGTGCCAAATTAAGCACGTCCGTGCAGATGTAGCTGCACGTCCGTGCCAATATCTGCACGTCCGTGCGGAACTGCTCGATTCTTAGCAGTACGTTCTGCCTCCATTTTGGCCCTCCTGCACGTCCGTGCCAAACTTGGCACGACCGTGCTTAGCCTTGCACGTCCGTGCCAAATCTGGCACGTCCGTGCAGACCTGCAGTCGAACTCCTTCCTTGTTTTCTCCGTCCTTCTTATTTGGGGTCATATAAATACCCCTTTAGAGCTCATTTGTACGGGAGGAGGCAGTTTTTCAGAGCTTTTCTCTTAGTTTGTAGTCTTAGAACATTAAATTCTCAAATCATTAGTTAGTTCTCAATTATTAGCTTGGAATTATTCAAATTCAATCATTGTAGAAGACAAAATCCACCATTGTTGCTCACCTTGAAGCTTCATAGTAACCATTTCTTACTCATCTTTTCTACTTCTCTTTACTTTGTTGTTAATTATTTGCTAGTTCTTGCATGTTTTGGATTGTTAATTAGCTTAATCCTTAGTTTGAATTTGTTCATGAATTGCTTGAAATCTTTAATTGCTTTAACCCCCATGGATTGTGAGTAGTCTAAATTCTAGGGTTTGGGCAAAACCCTCAATGTAGTCACTAATTACTTGTTGCATGTGCTAATTTGGTTGTTGTGGGATGTTAATTAGTTGAGCTTAAGTGGTTTAATTGCTTAGTTCTTGTATATGGCCATTGCTAAGAACTATTTATCCAAGCTTTCTCAACGAAGGATCGAGAGATGAACTTGAGTTAGCTCCCTTATGCTTGATTGACCCGAAATGCCATGAGAATAGGGATTACCGGTCAAGGGAATGTTTATGTCATCGTGATTATGCTTTAACACTTGTTTTATGCTATGTAACCACGAGAGTAGGTCGTATTCATGATTCAAGTAATCCCTCTAGCTTGAGAGAGTAGTTGGGTTGCTTTAGATGACTTCCCCTAATTTATCCCATTAATTTACCTTGATTGTTGCATTGCTAATTGTGATTTGTGATGAAGTTGAGTGGTATAACCCAAGCCCTAGATTCCTCTTAATATTGTTAACCTCCTCTTAGCTTAGTTGAATTGTGTTAGAAGAAGTTACTAAAAACCAACCCAATTTAGAATTCGTTTAGCTTATTTAAACGGTAGTACTCGGTGGTTGATTCAACGCCTCTCTTGGGTTCGACCCTTTCTTACCCTTACTATTGTTAGTGAGACCAAGATAGGAAATTATTATCTTTGGTAGGCTCGACGACGGCCTATCAAGAAC
>NW_018745496.1:0-29170 GCF_001683475.1 Chenopodium quinoa
GTTTTGACTTTCATTTGATTCAATTAGCTTTGTAAGATGCATTTGACTTTCATTTGATTAAATTAGCTTTGTTGAATACATTTGACTTTTATTTGATTTAGAAAGCTTTGTATGAATGTGTTTGACTTTCATTTGATTTAATTAGCTTAGTTTGAAAGTGTTTGACTTTTATTTGATTCAAAAAGCTTTGTTTGAATGCGTTTGACTTTCATTTGATTCAATTAGGTTTGTTTGAATGTGTTTGACTTTTTGATTCGTTTAACTTTGTAGAACACAATTGACTTTCATTTGATTTAATTAGCTTTGTTGAACGCAATTGACTTTCATTTGATTCAGAAAGCTTTATTTGAATGTGTTTGACTTTCATTTGATTCAATTAGCTTTATAGAATGCATTTGACTTTCATTTGATTCAAAAAGCCCTGTTTGAATGTGTTTGACTTCCATTTGATTTAATTAAGTTTGTTTGAATGTGTTTGACTTTCATTCGATTCAATTAGGTTTGTATGAATGTATTTGACTTTCATTTGATTCAATTAGGTTTGTTTGAATGTGTTTGACTTTTATTGGATTCAATTAGGTTTGTTAGAATGTGTTTGCCTCTCATTTGATTCAATTAGCTTTGTTAATGCATTGGACTTTAATTTGTTTCAAGAAGCTTTTTTTGAATGTGTTTGAATTTCATTTGATTCAATTAGCTTTTTACAATGCATTTGACTTTCATTTGATTTAATTAGCTTTGTTAAATGTACTTGACTTTCGTTTGATTCAGAAAGCTTTGTTTGAATGTGTTTGACTTTCATTTGATTTAATTAACTTTTGTTTGAATGTGTTTTGACTTTTATTTGATTCAACAAGCTTTGTTTGAATGTGTTTGACTTTTTTTTATTTAATTAGCTTTGTTTGAATGTGTTTGACTTTAATTTGATTCAATTAGCTTTGTACAATGCATTTAACTTTCATTTGATTTAATTAGATTTATTAAATGTATTTGACTTTCATTTGATTCAGAAAGCTTTGTTTGAATGTGTTTGACTTTCATTTGATTTAATTAGCTTTGTTTGAATGTGTTTGACTTTCATTTGATTCGTTTAGCTTTGTAGAATGCATTTGACTTTAATTTGATTGAAAAAGCTTTATTGAATGTTTGACTTTCATTCGAATCAATTAGCTTTGATGAATGCATTTGACTTTCATTTTATTCAAAAAGCTTTGTTTGAATGTGTTTGACTTTCCTTTGATTCAATTAGCTTATATAGAATGTGTTTGACTTTCATTTGATTTAATTAGCTTTGTTTAATTGTGTTTGACTTTCATTTGATTCAGTTAGCTTTATTGAATGCATTTGACTTTCATTTGATTCAAGAAGATTTGTTTGAATGTGTTTGACTTTCATTTGATTCAATTAGCTTTTCTTGAATGTGTTTGACTTTCATTTGATTCAATTAGCTTTGTAGAAAGCATTTGACTTTCATTTGATTAAATTAGCTTTTGTTGAATGCATTTGACTTTCATTTGATTCAGAAAGCTTTGTTGGAATGTGTTTGACTTTCATTTGATTAATTAGCTTTTTTGAATGTGTTTGACTTTTATTTGATTCAAAAAGCTTTGTTTGAATGTGTTTTGAATTTCATTTGATTCAATTAGCTTTCTTTGAATGTGTTTGACTTTCATTTGATTCGTTTAGCTTTGTAGAATGCATTTGACTTTCATTTGATTTAATTAGATTTGTTAACGCTCTGTTTGAATGTGTTTGACTTTCATTTGATTCAATTAGCTTTATAGAATGCATTTGACTTTCATTTGATTCAAAAAGCTCTATTTGAATGATTTTGTCTTTCATTTAATTTAATTAGGTTTGTTTGAATGTGTTTTGACTTTTATTGGATTCAATTTGGTTTGCTTGAATGTGTTTGACTTTCATTCGATTCAATTAGCTTTGATGAACGCATTCGATTTTCATTTGATTCAAAAAGCTTTGTTTGATTGTGTTTGACATTCATTTGGTTCAATTAGGTTTTTTTAAATGTGTTTGACGTTCATTGGATTCAATTAGGTTTGTTTGAAAGTATTTGACTTTCATTCGATTCAATTAGCTTCGATAAATGCATTTGACTTTCATTTGATTAAAAAAGCTCTGTTTGAATGTGTTTGACTTTCATTTGATTCAATTTGCTTTATTGAATGTATTTGACTTTCATTTGATTCAAGAAGATGTGTTTGAATGTGTTTGACTTTCATTTGATTCAATTAGCTTTGCTTGAACGTGTTTGACTTTCATTTGATTCAATTAGCTTTGTAGAATGCATTTGACTTTCATTTGATTAAATTATCTTTGTTGAATACATTTGACTTTCATTTGATTCAGAAAATTTTAATGAATGTGTTTGACTTTCATTTGATTTAATTAGCTTAGTTTGAAAGTGTTTGACTTTTATTTGATTCAAAAAGCTTTGTTTGAATGTGTTTTGACTTTCATTTGATTCAATTAGGTTTGTTTGAATGTGTTTGACTTTCATTTGATTCGTTTAACTTTGTAGAACACATTTGACTTTCATTTTATTTAATTAGCTTTGTTGAACGCAATTGACTTTCATTTGATTCAGAAAGCTTTATTTGAATGTGTTTGACATTAATTTGATTCAATTAGCTTTATAGAATGCATTTGACTTTCATTTGATTCAAAAAGCTCTGTTTGAATGTGTTTGACTTCCATTTGATTTAATTAAAGTTTGTTTGAATGTGTTTGACTTTCATTCGATTCAATTAGGTTTGTATGAATGTGTTTGACTTTTCATTTGATTCAATTAGGTTTGTTTGAATGTGTTTGACTTTTCATTGGATTCAATTAGGTTTGTTAGAATGTGTTTGCCTCTCATTTGATTCAATTAGCTTTGTTAAATGCATTGGACTTTAATTTGATTCAAGAAGCTTTTTTTGAATGTGTTTGAATTTCATTTGATTCAATTAGCTTTTTACAATGCATTTGACTTTCATTTGATTTAATTAGCTTTGTTAAATGTACTTGACTTTCGTTTGATTCAGAAAGCTTTGTTTGAATGTGTTTGACTTTCATTTGATTTAATTAACTTTGTTTGAATGTGTTTTGTCTTTTATTTGATTCAACAAGCTTTGTTTGAATGTGTTTTGACTTTCTTTTTTATTTAATTAGCTTTGTTTGAATGTGTTTGACTTTAATTTGATTCAATTAGCTTTGTACAATGCATTTAACTTTCATTTGAGTTAATTAGATTTACTAAATGTATTTGACTTTCATTTGATTCAGAAAGCTTTGTTTGAATGTGTTTGACTTTCATTTGATTTAATTAGCTTTGGTTGAATGTGTTTGACTTTGATTTTGATTCGTTTAGCTTTGTAGAATGCATTTGACTTTAATTTGATTGAAAAAAGCTTTATTTGAATGTGTTTGACTTTCATTCGAATCAATTAGCTTTGATGAATGCATTTGACTTTCATTTTATTCAAAAAGCTCTGTTTGAATGTGTTTGACTTTCCTTTGATTCAATTAGCTTATATAGAATGTGTTTGACTTTCATTTGATTTAATTAACTTTGTTTAATTGTGTTTAACTTTCATTTGATTCAGTTAGCTTTATTGAATGCATTTGACTTTCATTTGATTCAAGAAGATTTGTTTGAATGTGTTTTGACTTTCATTTGATTCAATTAGCTTTCCTTGAATGTGTTTGACTTTTATTTGATTCAATTAGCTTTGTAGAAAGCATTTGACTTTCATTTGATTAAATTAGCTTTGTTGAATGCATTTGACTTTCATTTGATTCAGAAAGCTTTGTTTGAATGTGTTTGACTTTCATTTGATTCAATTAGGTTTGTTTGAATGTGTTTGACTTTCATTTGATTCGTTAAACTTTGTAGAACGCATTTGACTTTCATTTGATTTAATTAGCTTTGTTGAACGCAATTGACTTTCATTTGATTCAGAAAGCTTTATTTGAATGTGTTTGACTTTCATTTGATTCAATTAGCTTTACAGAATGCATTTGACATTCATTTGATTCAAAAAGCTCTGTTTGAATGTGTTTGACTTCCATTTGATTTAATTAAGTTTGTTTGAATGTGTTTGACTTTCATTCGATTCAATTAGGTTTGTATGAATGTGTTTGACTTTCATTTGATTCAATTAGGTTTGTTTTGAATGTGTTTGACTTTCATTGGATTCAATTAGGTTTGTTAGAATGTGTTTGCCTCTCATTTGATTTAATTAGCTTTGTTGAATGCATTGGACTTTAATTTGATTCAAGAAGCTTATTTTGAATGTGTTTGAATTTCATTTGATTCAATTAGCTTTTTACAATGCATTTGACTTTCATTTGATTTAATTATCTTTGTTAAATGTACTTGACTTTTGTTTGATTCAAAAAGCTTTGTTTGAATGTGTTTGACTTTCATTTGCTTTAATTCACTTTGTTTGAATGTGTTTGACTTTTATTTCATTCAACAAGCTTTGTTTGAATGTGTTTGACATTATTTTTATTTAATTAGCTTTGTTTGAGTGTGTTTGACTTTCAATTTATTCAATTAGCTTTGTACAATGCATTTGACTTTCATTTGATTTAATTAGATTTATTAAATGTATTTAACTTTCATTTGATTCAGAAAGCTTTGTTTGAATGTGTTTGACTTTCATTTGATTTAATTAACTTTGTTTGAATGTGTTTTGACTTTTATTTGATTCAACAACCTTTGTTTGAATGTGTTTGACTTTCTTTTTATTTAAGTAGCTTTGTTTGAATGTGTTTGACTTTAATTTGATTCAATTAGCTTTGTACAATGCATTTAACTTTCATTTGATTTAATTAGATTTATTAAATGTATTTGACTTTCATTTGATTCAGAAAGCTTTTTTTGAATGTGTTTGACTTTCATTTGATTTAATTAGCTTCGTTTGAATGTGTTTGACTTTGGTTTGATTCGTTTAGCTTTGTAGAATGCATTTGACTTTAATTTGATTAAAAAAGCTTTATTTGAATGTGTTTAACTTTCATTCGAATCAATTAGCTTTGATGAATGCATTTGACTTTCATTTTATTCAAAAAGCTCAGTTTGAATGTGTTTGACTTTCCTTTGATTCAATTACCTTATATAGAATGTGTTTGACTTTCATTTGATTTAATTAGCTTTGTTTAATTGTGTTTGACTTTCATTTGATTCAGTTAGCTTTATTGAATGCATTTGACTTTCATTTGATTCAAGAAGATTTGTTTGAATGTGTTTGACTTTCATTTGATTCAATTAGCTTTTCTTGAATGTGTTTGACTTTCATTTGATTCAATTCGCTTTGTAGAAAGCATTTGACTTTCATTTGATTAAATTAGCTTTGTTGAATGCATTTGACTTTCATTTGATTCAGAAAGCTTTGTTGGAATGTGTTTGACTTTCATTTGATTTAATTAGCTTTGTTTGAATGTGTTTGACTTTTATTTGATAAAAAAAGCTTTGTTTGAATGTGTTTGAATTTCATTTGATTCAATTAGCTTTCTTTGAATGTGTTTGACTTTCATTTGATTCTTTTAGCTTTGTAGAATGCATTTGACTTTCATTTGATTTAATTAGCTTTGTTAACGCTCTGTTTGAATGTGTTTGACTTTCATTTGATTCAATTAGGTTTGTTTGAATGTGTTTGTCTTTCATTGGATTCAATTAGGTTAGTTTGAATGTGTTGACTTTCATTTGATTCAATTAGCTTTATAGAATGCATTTGACTTTCATTTGATTCAAAAAGCTCTATTTGAATGATTTTGTCTTTCATTTAATTTAATTAGGTTTGTTTGAATGTGTTTGACTTTTATTGGATTCAATTTGGTTTGTTTGAATGTGTTTGACTTTCATTCGATTCAATTAGCTTTTATGAACGCATTCGATTTTCATTTGATTCAAAAAGTTTTGTTTGATTGTGTTTGACAATCATTTGGTTCAATTAGGTTTTTTTAAATGTGTTTGACGTTCATTGGATTCAATTAGGTTTGTTTGAATGTGTTTGACTTTCATTCGATTCAATTAGCTTTGATAAATGCATTTGACTTTCATTTGATTAAAAAAGCTCTGTTTGAATGTGTTTGACTTTCATTTGATTCAATTAGCTTTATTGAATGTATTTGACTTTCATATGATTCAAGTAGATGTGTTTGAATGTGTTTGACTTTCATTTGATTCAATTAGCTTTGCTTGAACGTGTTTGACTTTCATTTGATTCAATTAGGTTTGTTTGAATGCATTTGACTTTCATTTGATTAAATTATCGTTGTTGAATACATTTGACTTTCATTTGATTCAGAAAGCTTTGTATGAATGTGTTTGACTTTCATTTGATTTAATTAGCTTAGTTTGAAAGTGTTTGACTTTTATTTGATTCAAAAAGCTTTGTTTGAATGTGTTTGACTTTCATTTGATTCAATTAGGTTTGTTTGAATGTGTTTGACTTTCATTTGATTCAATTAGGTTTGTTTGAATGTGTTTGAGTTTCATTTGATTCGTTAAACTTTGTAGAACGCATTTGACTTTCATTTGATTTAATTAGCTTTGTTGAACGCAATTGACTTTCATTTGATTCAGAAAGCTTTATTTGAATGTGTTTGACTTTCATTTGATTCAATTAGCTTTATAGAATGCATTTGACATTCATTTGATTCAAAAAGCTCTGTTTGAATGTGTTTGACTTCCATTTGATTTAATTAAGTTTGTTTGAATGTGTTTGACTTTCATTCGATTCAATTAGGTTTGTATGAATGTGTTTGACTTTCATTTGATTCAATTAGGTTTGTTTGAATGTGTTTGACTTTCATTGGATTCAATTAGGTTTGTTAGAATGTGTTTTCCTCTCATTTGATTCAATTAGCTTTGTTGAATGCATTGGACTTTAATTTGATTCAAGAAGCTTATTTTGTATGTGTTTGAATTTCATTTGATTCAATTAGCTTTTTACAATGCATTTGACTTTCATTTGATTTAATTAGCTTTGTTAAATGTACTTGACTTTCGTTTGATTAAGAAAGCTTTGTTTGAATGTGTTTGACTTTCATTTGCTTTAATTCACTTTGTTTGAATGTGTTTGACTTTTATTTCATTCAACAAGCTTTGTTTGAATGTGTTTGACAATATTTTTATTTAATTAGCTTTGTTTGAGTGTGTTTGACTTTCAATTTATTCAATTAGCTTTGTACAATGCATTTGACTTTCATTTGATTTAATTAGATTTATTAAATGTATTTAACTTTCATTTGATTCAGAAAGCTTTGTTTGAATGTGTTTGACTTTCATTTGATTTAATTAGCTTTGTTTGAATGTGTTTGACTTTGATTTGATTCGTTTAGCTTTGTAGAATGCATTTGACTTTAATTTGATTGAAAAAGCTTTATTTGAATGTGTTTGACTTTCATTCGAATCAATTAGCTTTGATGAATGCATTTGACTTTCATTTTATTCAAAAAGCTCTGTTTGAATGTGTTTGACTTTCATTTGATTCAATTAGCTTATATAGAATGTGTTTGACTTTCATTTGATTTAATTAGCTTTGTTTAATTGTGTTTGACTTTCATTTGATTCAGTTAGCTTTATTGAATGCATTTGACTTTCATTTGATTCAAGAAGATTTGTTTGAATGTGTTTGACTTTCATTTGATTCAATTAGCTTTTCTTGAATGTGTTTGACTTTCATTTGATTCAATTAGCTTTGTAGAAAGCATTTGACTTTCATTTGATTAAATTAGCTTTGTTGAATGCATTTGACTTTCATTTGATTCAGAAAGCTTTGTTGGAATGTGTTTGACTTTCATTTGATTTAATTAGATTTGTTTGAATGTGTTTGACTTTTATTTGATTAAAAAAGCTTTGTTTGAATGTGTTTGAATTTCATTTGATTCAATTAGCTTTCTTTGAATGTGTTTGACTTTCATTTGATTCGTTTAGCTTTGTAGAATGCATTTGACTTTCATTTGATTTAATTAGCTCTGCTAACGCTCTGTTTGAATGTGTTTGACTTTCATTTGATTCAATTAGGTTTGTTTGAATGTGTTTGTCTTTCATTGGATTCAATTAGGTTAGTTTGAATGTGTTGACTTTCATTTGATTCAATTAGCTTTATAGAATGCATTTGACTTTCATTTGATTCAAAAAGCTCTATTTGAATGATTTTGTCTTTCATTTAATTTGATTAGGTTTGTTTGAATGTGTTTGACTTTTATTGGATTCAATTTGGTTTGTTTGAATGTGTTTGACTTTCATTCGATTCAATTAGCTTTTATGAACGCATTCGATTTTCATTTGATTCAAAAAGCTTTGTTTGATTGTGTTTGACATTCATTTGGTTCAATTAGGTTTTTTTAAATGTGTTTGACGTTCATTGGATTCAATTAGGTTTGTTTGAATGTGTTTGACTTTCATTCGATTCAATTAGCTTTGATAAATGCATTTGACTTTCATTTGATTAAAAAAGCTCTGTTTGAATGTGTTTGACTTTCATTTGATTCAATTAGCTTTATTGAATGTATTTGACTTTCATTTGATTCAAGAAGATGTGTTTGAATGTGTTTGACTTTCATTTGATTCAATTAGCCTTGCTTGAACGTGTTTGACTTTCATTTGATTCAATTAGCTTTGTAGAATGCATTTGACTTTCATTTGATTAAATTAGCTTTGTTGAATACATTTGACTTTCATTTGATTTAGAAAGCTTTGTATGAATGTGTTTGACTTTCATTTTATTTAATTAGCTTAGTTTAAAAGTGTTTGACTTTTAATTGATTCAAAAAGCTTTGTTTGAATGTGTTTGACTTTCATTTGATTCAATTAGGTTTGATTGAATGTGTTTGACTTTCATTTGATTCGTTTAACTTTGTAGAACACAATTGACTTTCATTTGATTTAATTAGCTTTGTTGA
This sequence comes from Chenopodium quinoa, assembly GCF_001683475.1. Lineage (NCBI taxonomy): Eukaryota > Viridiplantae > Streptophyta > Magnoliopsida > Caryophyllales > Amaranthaceae > Chenopodium > Chenopodium quinoa. The sequence goes on from NW_018745496.1 coordinate 8,917, forward strand.
ACGCAATTAACTTTCATTTGATTCAGAAAGCTTTATTTGAATGTGTTTGACTTTCATTTGATTCAATTAGCTTTATAGAATGCATTTAACTTTCATTTGATTCAAAAAGCCCTGTTTGAATGTGTTTGACTTCCATTTGATTTAATTAAGTTTGTTTGAATGTGTTTGACTTTCATTCGATTCAATTAGGTTTGTATGAATGTGTTTGACTTTCATTTGATTCAATTAGGTTTGTTTGAATGTGTTTGACTTTCATTGGATTCAATTAGGTTTGTTAGAATGTGTTTGCCTCTCATTTGATTCAATTAGCTTTGTTGAATGCATTGGACTTTAATTTGATTCAAGAAGCTTTTTTTGAATGTGTTTGAATTTCATTTGATTCAATTAGCTTTTTACAATGCATTTGACTTTCATTTGATTTAATTAGCTTTGTTAAATGTACTTGACTTTCGTTTGATTCAGAAAGCTTTGTTTGAATGTGTTTGACTTTCATTTGCTTTAATTCACTTTGTTTGAATGTGTTTGACTTTTATTTGATTCAACAAGCTTTGTTTGAATGTGTTTGACATTCTTCTTATTTAATTAGCTTTGTTTGAGTGTGTTTGACTTTCAATTTATTCAATTAGCTTTGTACAATGCATTTGTCTTTTATTTGACTTAATTAGATTTATTAAATGTATTTAACTTTCATTTGATTCAGAAAGCTTTGTTTGAATGTGTTTAACTTTAATTTGATTGAAAAAGCTTTATTTGAATGTGTTTGACTTTCATTCGAATCAATTAGCTTTGATGAATGCATTTGACTTTCATTTTATTCAAAAAGCTCTGTTTGAATGTGTTTCACTTTCCTTTGATTTAATTAGCTTATATTGAATGTGTTTGACTTTCATTTGATTTAATTAGCTTTGTTTAATTGTGTTTGACTTTCATTTGATTCAGTTAGCTTTATTGAATGCATTTGACTTTCATTTGATTCAAGAAGATTTGTTTCAATGTGTTTGACTTTCATTTGATTCAATTAGCTTTTCTTGAATGTGTTTGACTTTCATTTGATTCAATTAGCTTTGTAGAAAGCATTTGACTTTCATTTGATTAAATTAGCTTTGTTGAATGCATTTGACTTTCATTTGATTCAGAAAGCTTTGTTGGAATGTGTTTGACTTTCATTTGATTTAATTAGCTTTGTTTGAATGTGTTTGACTTTTATTTGATTAAAAAAGCTTTTTTTGAATGTGTTTGAATTTCATTTTATTCAATTAGCTTTCTTTGAATGTGTTTGACTTTCATTTGATTCGTTTAGCTTTGTAGAATGCATTTGACTTTCATTTGATTTAATTAGCTTTGTTAACGCTCTGTTTGAATGTGTTTGACTTTCATTTGATTCAATTAGGTTTGTTTGAATGTGTTTGTCTTTCATTGGATTCAATTAGGTTTGTTTGAATGTGTTGACTTTCATTTGATTCAATTAGCTTTATAGAATGCATTTGACTTTCATTTGATTCAAAAAGCTCTATTTGAATGATTTTGTCTTTCATTTAATTTAATTAGGTTTGTTTGAATGTGTTTGACTTTTATTGGATTCAATTTGGTTTGTTTGAATGTGTTTGACTTTCATTCGATTCAATTAGCTTTGATGAACGCATTCGATTTTCATTTGATTCAAAAAGCTTTGTTTGATTGTGTTTGACATTCATTTGGTTCAATTAGGTTTTTTTAAATGTGTTTGACGTTCATTGGATTCAATTAGGTTTGTTTGAAGTTGTTTGACTTTCATTCGATTCAATTAGCTTTGATAAATGCATTTGACTTTCATTTGATTAAAAATGCTCTGTTTGAATGTGTTTGTCTTTCATTTGATTCAATTAGCTTTATTAAATGTATTTGACTTTCATTTGATTCAAGAAGATGTGTTTGAATGTGTTTGACTTTCATTCGATTCAATTAGCTTTGCTTGAACGTGTTTGAATTTCATTTGACTCAATTAGCTTTGTAGAATGCATTTGACTTTCATCTGATTAAATTAGCTTTGTTGAATACATTTGACTTTCATTTGATTCAGAAAGCTTTGTATGAATGTGTTTGACGTTCATTTGATTTAATTAGCTTAGTTTGAAAGTGTTTGACTTTTATTTGATTCAAAAAGCTTTGTTTGAATGTGTTTGACTTTCATTTGATTCAATTAGGTTTGTTTGAATGTGTTTGACTTTTATTTGATTCAATTAGGTTTGTTTGAATGTGTTTGACTTTCATTTGATTCGTTTAACTTTGTAGAACGCATTTGACTTTTATTTGATTTAATTAGCTTTGTTGAACGCAATTGACTTTCATTTGATTCAGAAAGCTTTATTTGAATGTGTTTGACTTTCATTTGATTCAATTAGCTTTATAGAATGCATTTGACTTTCATTTGATTCAAAAAGCTCTGTTTGAATGTGTTTGACTTCCATTTGATTTAATTAAGTTTGTTTGAATGTGTATGACTTTCATTCGATTCAATTAGGTTTGTATGAATGTGTTTGACTTTCATTTGATTCAATTAGGTTTGTTTCAATGTGTTTCACTTTCATTGGATTCAAGAAGCTTTTTTTTGAATGTGTTTGAATTTCATTTGATTCAATTAGCTTTTTACAATGCATTTGACTTTCATTTGATTTAATTAGCTTTGTTAAATGTACTTGACTTTCGTTTGATTCAGAAAGCTTTGTTTGAATGTGTTTGACTTTCATTTGATTTAATTAACTTTGTTTGAATGTGTTTTGACTTTTATTTGATTCAACAAGCTTTGTTTGAATGTGTTTGACTTTCTTTTTATTTAATTAGCTTTGTTTGAGTGTGTTTGACTTTAATTTGATTCAATTAGCTTTGTACAATGCATTTAACTTTCATTTGATTTAATTAGATTTATTAAATGTATTTGACTTTCATTTGATTCAGAAAGCTTTGTTTGAATGTGTTTGACTTTCATTTGATTTAATTAGCTTTGTTTGAATGTGTTTGACTTTGATTTGGTTTGTTTAGCTTTGTAGAATGCATTTGACTTTAATTTGATTGAAAAAGCTTTATTTGAATGTGTTTTACTTTCATTCGAATCATTTAGCTTTGATGAATGCATTTGACTTTCATTTTATTCAAAAAGCTCTGTTTGAATGTGTTTGACTTTCCTTTGATTCAATTAGCTTATATAGAATGTGTTTGACTTTCATTTGATTTAATTAGCTTTGTTTAATTGTGTTTGACTTTCTTTTGATTCAGTTAGCTTTATTGAATGCATTTGACTTTCATTTGATTCAAGAAGATTTGTTTGAAAGTGTTTGACTTTCATTTGATACAATTAGCTTTTCTTTAATGTGTTTGACTTTCATTTGATTCAATTAGCTTTGTAGAAAGCATTTGACTTTTGTTTGATTAAATTAGCTTTGTTGAATGCATTTGACTTTCATTTGATTCAGAAAGCTTTGTTGGAATGTGTTTGACTTTCATTTGATTTAATTATTTTGTTTGAATGTGTTTGACTTTTATTTTATTCAAAAAGCTTTGTTTGAATGTGTTTGAATTTCATTTGATTCAATTAGCTTTCTTTGAATGTGTTTGACTTTCATTTGATTCGTTTAGCTTTGTACAATGCATTTGACTTTCATTTGATTTAATTAGCTTTGTTAACGCTCTGTTTGAATGTGTTTGACTTTCATTTGATTCAATTAGGTTTGTTTGAATGTGTTTGACTTTTATTGGATTCAATTTGGTTTGTTTGAATGTGTTTGACTTTCATTCGATCCAATTAGCTTTGATGAACGCATTCGATTTTCATTTGATTCAAAAAGCTTTGTTTGACATTCATTTGGTTCAATTAGGTTTTTTTAAATGTGTTTGACGTTCATTGGATTCAATTAGGTTTGTTTGAATGTGTTTGACTTTCATTCGATTCAATTAGCTTTGATAAATGCATTTGACTTTCATTTGATTCAAAAAGATGTGTTTGAATGTGTTTGACTTTCATTTGATTCAATTAGCTTTGCTTGAACGTGTTTGACTTTCATTTGATTCAATTAGCTTTGTAGAATGCATTTGACTTTCATTTGATTAAATTAGCTTTGTTGAATACATTTGACTTTCATTTGATTTAGAAAGCTTTGTACGAATGTGTTTGACTTTCATTTGATTTAATTAGCTTAGTTTGAAATGTTTGACTTTTATTTGATTCAAAAAGCTTTGTTTGAATGTGTTTGACTTTCATTTGATTCAATTAGGTTTGTTTGAATGTGTTTGACTTTCATTTGATTCAATTAGGTTTGTTTGAATGTGTTTAACTTTCATTTGATTCGTTTAACTTTGTAGAACGCATTTGACTTTCATTTGATTTAATTAGCTTTGTTGAACGCAATTGACTTTCATTTGATTCAGAAAGCCTTATTTGAATGTGTTTGACTTTCATTTGATTCAATTAGCTTTATAGAATGCATTTGACTTTCAATTGATTCAAAAAGCTCTGTTTGAATGTGTTTGACTTCCATTTGATTTAATTAAGTTTGTTTGAATGTGTTTGACTTTCATTCGATTCAATTAGGTTTGTAAGAATGTGTTTGACTTTCATTTGATTCAATTAGGTTTGTTTGAATGTGTATGACTTTCATTGGATTCAATTAGGTTTGTTTGAATGTGTTTGCCTCTCATTTGATTCAATTAGCTTTGTTGAATGCATTGGACTTTAATTTGATTCAAGAAGCTTTTTTTGAATGTGTTTGAATTTCATTTGATTCAATTAGCTTTTTACAATGCATTTGACTTTCATTTGAATTAATTAGCTTTGTTAAATGTACTTGACTTTCGTTTGATTCAGAAAGCTTTGTTTGAATGTGTTTGACTTTCATTTGATTTAATTAACTTTGTTTGAATGTGTTTTGACTTTTATTTGATTCAACAAGCTTTGTTTGAATGTGTTTGACTTTCTTTTTATTTAATTAGCTTTGTTTGAATGTGTTTGACTTTAATTTGATTCAATTAGCTTTGTACAATGCATTTAACTTTCATTTGATTTAATTAGATTTATTAAATGTATTTGACTTTCATTTGATTCAGAAAGCTTTGTTTGAATGTTTTTGACTTTCATTTGATTTAATTAGCTTTGTTTGAATGTGTTTGACTTTGATTTGATTCGTTTAGCTTTGTAGAATGCATTTGACTTTAATTTGATTGAAAAAGCTTTATTTGAATGTGTTTGACTTTCATTCGAATCAATTAGCTTTGATGAATGCATTTGACTTTCATTTTATTCAAAATGCTCTGTTTGAATGTGTTTGACTTTCCTTTGATTCAATTAGCTTATATAGAATGTGTTTGACTTTCATTTGATTTAATTAGCTTTGTTTAATTGTGTTTGACTTTCATTTGATTCAGTTAGCTTTATTGAATGCATTTGACTTTCATTTGATTCAAGAAGATTTGTTTGAAAGTGTTTGACTTTCATTTGACATTCATTTGGTTCAATTAGGTTTTTTAAAATGTGTTTGACGTTTCATTGGATTCAATTAGGTTTGTTTGAATGTGTTTGACTTTCATTCGATTCAATTAGCTTTGATAAATGCATTTGACTTTCATTTGATTAAAAAAGCTCTGTTTGAATGTGTTTGACTTTCATTTGATTCAATTAGCTTTATTGAATGTATTTGACTTTCATATGATTCAAGTAGATGTGTTTGAATGTGTTTGACTTTCATTTGATTCAATTAGCTTTGCTTGAACGTGTTTGACTTTCATTTGATTCAATTAGGTTTGTTTGAATGCATTTGACTTTCATTTGATTAAATTATCTTTGTTGAATACATTTGACTTTCATTTGATTCAGAAAGCTTTGTATGAATGTTTTTGACTTTCATTTGATTTAATTAGCTTAGTTTGAAAGTGTTTGACTTTTATTTGATTCAAAAAGCTTTGTTTGAATGTGTTTGACTTTCATTTGATTCAATTAGGTTTGTTTGAATGTGTTTGACTTTCATTTGATTCAATTAGGTTTGTTTGAATGTATTTGACTTTCATTTGATTCGTTAAACTTTGTAGAACGCATTTGACTTTCATTTGATTTAATTAGCTTTGTTGAACGCAATTGACTTTCATTTGATTCAGAAAGCTTTATTTGAATGTGTTTGACTTTCATTTGATTCAATTAGCTTTACAGAATGCATTTGACTTTCATTTGATTCAAAAAGCTCTGTTTGAATGTGTTTGACTTCCATTTGATTTAATTAAGTTTGTTTGAATGTGTTTGACTTTCATTCGATTCAATTAGGTTTGTATGAATGTGTTTGACTTTCATTTGAGTCAATTAGGTTTGTTTGAATGTGTTTGACTTTCATTGGATTCAATTAGGTTTGTTAGAATGTGTTTGCCTCTCATTTGATTCAATTATCTTTGTTGAATGCATTGGACTTTAATTTGATTCAAGAAGCTTTTTTTGAATGTGTTTGAATTTCATTTGATTCAATTAGCTTTTTACAATGCATTTGACTTTTATTTGATTTAATTAGCTTTGTTAAATGTACTTGACTTTCGTTTGATTCAGAAAGCTTTGTTTGAATGTGTTTGACTTTCATTTGACTTAATTAACTTTGTTTGAATGTGTTTTGAATTTATTTGATTCAACAAGCTTTGTTTGAATGTGTTTGACTTTCTTTTTATTTAATTAGCTTTGTTTGAATGTGTTTGACTTTAATTTGATTCAATTAGCTTTGTACAATGCATTTAACTTTCATTTTTTTTAATTAGATTTATTAAATGTATTTGACTTTCATTTGATTCAGAAAGCTTTGTTTGAATGTGTTTGACTTTCATTTGATTTAAATAGCTTTGTTTGAATGTGTTTGACTTTGATTTGATTCGTTTAGCTTTGTAGAATGCATTTGACTTTAATTTGATTGAAAAAGCTTTATTTGAATGTGTTTGACTTTCATTCGAATCAATTAGCTTTGATGAATGCATTTGACTTTCATTTTATTCAAAAAGCTCTGTTTGAATGTGTTTGACTTTCCTTTGATTCAATTAGCTTATATAGAATGTGTTTGACTTTCATTTGATTTAATTAGCTTTGTTTAATTGTGTTTGACTTTCATTTGATTCAGTTAGCTTTATTGAATGCATTTGACTTTCATTTGATTCAAGAAGATTTGTTTGAAAGTGTTTGACTTTCATTTGATTCAATTAGCTTTGTTGAATGCATTTGACTTTCATTTGATTCAGAAAGCTTTGTTGGAATGTGTTTGACTTTCATTTGATTTAATTAGCTTTGTTTGAATGTGTTTGACTTTTATTTAATTCAAAAAGCTTTGTTTGAATGTGTTTGAATTTCATTTGATTCAATTAGCTTTCTTTGAATGTGTTTGACTTTCATTTGATTCGTTTGGCTTTGTAGAATGCATTTGACTTTCATTTGATTTAATTAGCTTTGTTAACGCTCTGTTTGAATGTGTTTGACTTTCATTTGATTCAATTAGGTTTGTTTGAATGTGTTTGTCTTTCATTGGATTCAATTAGGTTAGTTTGAATGTGTTGACATTCATTTGATTCAATTAGCTTTATAGAATGCATTTGACTTTCATTTGATTCAAAAAGCTCTATTTGAATGATTTTGTCTTTCATTTAATTTAATTAGGTTTGTTTGAATGTGTTTGACTTTTATTGGATTCAATTTGGTTTGTTTGAATGTGTTTGACTTTCATTCGATTCAATTAGCTTTGATGAACGCATTCGATTTTCATTTGATTCAAAAAGCTTTGTTTGATTGTGTTTGACATTCATTTGGTTCAATTAGGTTTTTTTAAATGTGTTTGACGTTCATTGGATTCAATTAGGTTTGTTTGAATGTGTTTGACTTTCATTCGATTCAGTTAGCTTTGATAAATGCATTTGACTTTCATTTGATTAAAAAAGCTCTATTTGAATGTGTTTAACTTTCATTTGATTCAATTAGCTTTATTGAATGTATTTAACTTTCATTTGATTCAAGAAGATGTGTTTGAATGTGTTTAACTTTCATTTGATACAATTAGCTTTGCTTGAACGTGTTTGACTTTCATTTGATTCAATTAGCTTTGTAGAATGCATTTGACTTTCATTTGATTAAATTAGCTTTGTTGAATACATTTGACTTTCATTTGATTCAGAAAGCTTTTAATGAATGTGTTTGAGTTTCATTTGATTTAATTAGCTTAGTTTGAAAGTGTTTGACTTTTATTTGATTCAAAAAGCTTTGTTTGAATGTGTTTGACTTTCATTTGATTCAATTAGGTTTGTTTGAATGTGTTTGACTTTCATTTGATTCGTTAACTTTGTAGAACGCATTTGACTTTCACTTGATTTAATTAGCTTTGTTGAACGCAATTGATTTTCATTTGATTCAGAAAGCTTTATTTGAATGTGTTTGACTTTCATTTGATTCAATTTGCTTTATAGAATGCATTTGACTTTCATTTGATTCAAAAAGCTCTGTTTGAATGTGTTTGACTTCCATTTGATTTAATTAAGTTTGTTTGAATGTGTTTGACTTTCATTCGATTCAATTAGGTTTGTTTGAATGAGTTTGACTTTCATTTGATTCAATTAGGTTTGTTTGAATGTGTTTGACTTTCATTGGATTCAATTAGGTTTGTTAGAATGTGTTTGCCTCTCATTTGATTCAATTAGCTTTGTTGAATGCATTAGACTTTAATTTGATTCAAGAAGCTTTTTTTGAATGTGTTTGAATTTCATTTGATTCAATTAGCTTTTTACAATGCATTTGACTTTCATTTGATTTAATTAGCTTTGTTAAATGTACTTGACTTTCGTTTGATTCAGAAAGCTTTGTTTGAATGTGTTTGACTTTCATTTGATTTAATTAACTTTGTTTGAATGTGTTTGACTTTTATTTGATTCAACTAGCTTTGTTTGAATGTGTTTGGGGTAAAAATACCCTAAACACGTGGCCCAATGGCCTAGTGACACGTGGCATCCAGCCGTTGGTCAGAAGGGCTCCAATCCTCTGCTGACACGTGTCCTCTAAACCCTAAAAGGGAAACCATCCCTTCCCCACTATAAATAGTGGAAAGACCCTCATTAATGGGAGGCTGGAACATTTGTTGTTCACATTGAATACTCCTCAAAAAGAAAAACACTTACCCCGAGCAATATTAATTGCAGAATTCTCCCATTACGCGAGAAGTAACTTCTACATTACGTGCATTCTACCTCCCGTATCTTTACTAACTTGATCGTCGGAGGCGGAGCTCCTTGTTGTAGCCAAGCCTAACAACTTGGTTATGGACATTTCATTGGTTCAAGATGTAGCATCATGCGTTGGTGCTATGCATTCTATCATTGGGCAGCAAGATATTCAACCACTTGAATTTCTTGTTGTTCTTATTAATTAGTTCGTTTTACTTCTTTTATGCTTTGAATAAGTTGTAAACTTTAATCTTATTTTAAGTTTGCAAATTAGTTATGTTCTTTAGTTCTTTTAGCTGAACATGTAATGTTACATTCACACAACAAGTACAAGATCAAGATGCATCACAAGAGCAGCCGTTTAAGCTTGTGAAGAAGACCTAAAACCGAAACTGATTTGGAGGGATTTTAAGGCTCTAACTTGGATGTTACAATCAGCTTCAATGAGGAGTTACAAGCTTTCAATTGAGCCTTCAAGTGGCCGTTTACTTCAGCTAGCAACAGCTACACTCAAGAGACGTCCAAGTTCATCCTTGTCCACATCCATTCAAGCTTGATTCAAGGCTTGAAATAAGGAAGAGTTACACATCAATTGCTGTTTGAAAATGGGCGTGAAAAGGGGAGCTGTTACGACTCCAAGCTGCTGCTATATGGGCGTGAATCAAGGGGAGGTTACACTTGCTTGTTTCTGATTTTATTTGCTCTTGATGTATCTAGTTAAGCAAGGCTTCTTTTATTAATGTATCTAGGCTACAAAAACTGATTTGTACTTAGTTTGAACGTGTAACAAGTGAGCTAAAAGCCACTTAACTTAGCTTGTACTTAAGATGCTTGTTCACTATAAATAGCAAGCAAATGTGAATGAAAAATCAGATTATTCAAAACAAACAACTTTGTCTTTATACACGTTTCTTGGATTAGAAACTAACCTGAAATTCTTGGACTTAGAATTTCGTTCCTTTGCTTAGTTAGCTAGTTTAGGCTACTAGTTAGCTTGTGATCTTAGGAATCCAATTCGTTTCTTAGTGGTGTGACTTTATCTAAGAAGCCTTTTGGTTCTTTAGCCTTAACTATCCTTGGTTTAACCCTTGTATGTTTCGAGTGTCACTCCAAATATACAACATTTGGCGCTAGAAGGAGGGGGATCTAGCAAACAATACCCAAACACATACCCCAAACACATACCCAAACACAAACCATGTCCGACATTCCACCCCCTAATTGGCAAGAATATGTCAATAAGGTTGCACAAGAGAAAGAAGATATGGAGCAACGAATGCAATACTTGCAAGGTCAGCTAAGAGACCTTTCTATCAAATTGCGACAACAAAAAGAAGGAGTACCCAATCATAGTGATGAAGAAGTGAGTGAATCTAATTTCAATCACAATGATAAGCCTTATCATGAAAGAGAAAGGTCACGGCCTAACAATGACATCAAGGCTGACATTCCGGAGTATGATGGCAAACTCGATGCTGATGAGTTTGTAGAATGGCTTAGAACGGTGGAAAGAGTGTTTGACTACAAGCAAACACCGGAAGAAAAGAAGGTGAAAATTGTAGCCTTGAAGTTAAGAAAATATGCCTCAACTTGGTGGGCTAGCGTGTGTGCCAAGAGGGAAAGGCAAGACAAGGAGAAAGTAAGATCGTGGATCAAAATGAAGAAGTTGCTTAAACAGAAGTTTCTTCCCACATACTATGTGCAAGAAAACTTTTCCAAGTTCCACAACCTCAAACAAGGTACGAAATCAGTAGAAGAATATGCTAGAGAGTTTGAAGGGTTTGTTATGAAATGTGGAGTGGAGGAAGACGAACCTCAAACATTGGTGCGCTTCTTGGGAGGACTTGACCCTAAGATAGCCAATGTGGCCGAACTACATCCTTACTCTACCCTTGAAGAGCTCATTATCTTAGCACATAAGATTGAGCAGCAACAAAAAGCAAGAGGCAAAAGTGAATCATCACGTTTTGCATCTCAAACCTCATTTCCCCAAAAGAAGCAAATATCCAATTTCTCTCCATTCAAACCCACGTCCAACCAGCCTACTCCTAAACCACCTTCACAAAACACCCAAAATTCCAACCCAAAACCAGCTCCAAGAAGATGTTTTCGGTGTCAAGGCCTTGGACATTTGGCTAGTGATTGTCCAAATAAAAGGATTGTCACTTTGATTGAGCATGAAGAGGAGGACGAATTAGAGCATGAAGTGGACAGCAACCTCGAGGAGAATGATGAGTATGCGTGTCTTGGACCAGACGAGGGAGAATGCTTGGTGGTTCGACGCACACTAAGCAATATGATTGGCCAAGAAGGAAGTTTGCAACGTGAGGCAATCTTTCACACTCGTTGTACCATTGGTGGAAAGGTATGTACCTTGATTATTGATGGAGGTAGCTGCACCAATGTAGCTTCACAAGTAATGATAGACAAACTGAAACTTAAAACCGTCCCTCACCCTAAGCCTTATGTGATTCAATGGCTAAACCATGGTAAAGGAATTCAAGTAACACAACAAGTCTTGTTATCATTTAGCATTGGTAAAACTTATGAGGAAGAATTGTGGTGTGATGTTATACCTATGGATGCATGTCATATTTTACTTGGTAGACCTTGGTTGTTTGATAGACGTGTGATGCATGATGGGTATAAAAATACATATTCCTTCACCAAGGATGGACGAAAAATACTACTTACCCCCCTAAACTTCAAAAACGGACACCCCATTTCCACACCCCCTACTTCCCTTACCACTCTCATAAAATCAGAATTGCATGAGTATAAAACTCACAAACAATTCATTTTAAGCCAACTTGATACTCCTTCCAAACCTTCACAAGAAAAGCCGCATCCTCTCCTCACCCCTCTTCTCAAAACCTTTTCCCATGTTTTCCCCGAAGACATTCCCCATGGCTTACCCCCAAAACGTGACATACAACACAAAATTGATCTTGTTCCCGGATCAATGCTCCCAAACAAACCAGCCTATAGAACCACCCCAAAAGAAACCGAAGAGATTAAGCGGCAAGTGGAAGAATTACTATCCAAGGGTCTTATTCGTAAGTCTCTTAGTCCATGTGCTTGTCCTACTTTGATTGTGCCTAAGAAGAATGGAGAATGGAGAATGTGTGTTGATAGTAGGTCAATCAATAAAATCACTATCAAGTACCGGTTTCCTATTCCAAGGTTGAATGATTTGCTTGATGAATTGTGTGGTTCTAAAGTGTTCTCTAAAATTGATTTGAGAAGTGGCTATCATCAAATTCGAATTTTCGAAGGAGATGAATGGAAAACCGCTTTCAAGACAAAGGAGGGCCTCTATGAATGGCTTGTGATGCCATTTGGTTTGTCTAATGCACCATCTACATTTATGCGCCTTATGAATCAGGTTATGCAACCTTTCATGGGTAAATTTGTTGTAGTTTATTTTGATGACATTTTGGTGTATAGTAGGGAGGAAGAAGAGCATTCTATGCATTTGCAACAGGTTTTTGAAGCCCTTGAACGTGAGAATTTGTATGGTAACTTAGAGAAGTGTCATTTCTTCACTTCCCAAGTTATTTTTCTTGGCTTCAAAGTTTCATCACAAGGCATTGAAGTTGATGAAAAGAAAGTTGCTGCAATTCGTGAGTGGCCTACGCCACAAACCGTTCAACAAGTTCGAAGCTTTCATGGACTTGCTTCTTTCTATAGAAGATTTGTACGGAACTTTAGCACTCTCATGGCACCTATCACGGAACTAACTAAAAATCAGAAGTTAGTTTGGAATGATAAGGCTCAAAGGGCCTTTGATGAGGTAAAACATCAACTTACTAGTGCACCTATTCTTGCTTTGCCTAACTTTGATGAAGTTTTTGAAGTTGAGTGCGATGCTAGTGGAGTTGGTATTGGTGCTGTTTTGTCACAAGTTGGGCGACCCCTTGCCTACTTTAGTGAAAAACTCAATGAAGCACAACGGAAGTATAGCACCTATGATAAGGAGTTCTTTGCTCTTGTTCGTGCTTTGGACCATTGGAGACATTACCTCATTTCCAAGGAGTTCATCCTTCATTCTGATCATGAAGCTCTCAAGTATCTTCAAAGCCAACAAAAACTCCAACCTCGCCATGCCAAATGGGTGGAGTATTTGCAAGCTTTTCATTTCGTGATCAAGCATAGGAGAGGCGCCATGAACAAAGGGGCTGATGCGCTTTCAAGAAGATACACACTCTTGAACTCGTTCAAAGCAAGGGTGATTAGTGTTGATGATGTAAAAGCAAGTTACCACAATGATCATGACTTTGGTGATTTGTTTTTAAAATGTTCTAATCATGCTTACAAAGATTATTACATTTTAGATGGCTATTTGTTCAAAGGAAACAGGTTGTGCATTCCAAGATCAAGCCTAAGAGAATCTCTTATCAAAGAGTTTCATGAAGGAGGAATGGCGGGACACTTTGGCATAGAGAAGACTACCCTTCTTGTCCAAGAATACTTTCATTGGCCTAGATTGGTCCGTGATGTGGAGTTCATTGTGAAGAGATGCGTGACATGTCAAAAGGCCAAGAGTCATAGCCTACCTCAAGGCTATCTTTTGCCCTTACCTATTCCGCAAGCACCATGGGAGGATATTAGTCTTGATTTCGTTGTGGGACTTCCTATCACCCAACGAAAGAAAGATTCTATAATGGTTGTTGTTGATCGATTTTCTAAAATGGCTCATTTTATTGCTTGTCATACAACTTATGATGCTACTCATGTTGCTAACTTGTTTTTCAATGAGATTGTTCGTTTACATGGTGTACCTAAATCCATGGTGAGTGATCGTGATCCAAAATTTCTAAGTCATTTTTGGCTTACATTATGGAGGAAGATGGGCACGAAATTGAACTTTAGCACTTCAAGTCATCCTCAAACAGATGGCCAAACCGAAGTGACTAATAGAACTTTGGGATCCTTGTTGCGTTCTTTGGCTACTAAACGTCCCAAGCAATGGGAAGAGATGCTTCCTCATGCGGAGTTTGCTTACAATCGTGTGCCTAGCAAGACAACAGGTTTGAGTCCTTTTGAAGTGGTGTATGGATTCAATCCGTGCACTCCTATTGACCTCACTCCCATTCCCTCACCAAGCAAGTTCAGCAAAGATGCCGAGGTGCGTGCAAACGAAATCAAGTCTATGCATGAGCAAGTTCGTTCCAAAATTGAACAAGCTAATGCAAAGACTAAGGCATACTATGACAAGAAACGAAAGGAGGTCCATTTTCAGCCCGGTGACTTAGTTTGGATTCATCTTCGAAAGGAAAGATTTCCTTCCAAAAGACGGTCCAAGGTTAGTCCTCGTAGTGATGGTCCATTTGCCATTGTTGAAAAGGTGAATGATAATGCTTACAAGGTTGAGTTGCCCGGAGATTATGGTGTTTCTAGCACCTTTAATGTGGCTGATTTGTCACCTTATTATGATGAGTTTGAAGAGTTGCCGAGTTTGAGGGCAAACTCTTTTCAAGAAGGGGGGAATGTTGTAGCCAAGCCTAACAACTTGGTTATGGACATTTCATTGGTTCAAGATGTAGCATCATGCGTTGGTGCTATGCATTCTATCATTGGGCAGCAAGATATTCAACCACTTGAATTTCTTGTTGTTCTTATTAATTAGTTCGTTTTACTTCTTTTATGCTTTGAATAAGTTGTAAACTTTAATCTTATTTTAAGTTTGCAAATTAGTTATGTTCTTTAGTTCTTTTAGCTGAACATGTAATGTTACATTCACACAACAAGTACAAGATCAAGATGCATCACAAGAGCAGCCGTTTAAGCTTGTGAAGAAGACCTAAAACCGAAACTGATTTGGAGGGATTTTAAGGCTCTAACTTGGATGTTACAATCAGCTTCAATGAGGAGTTACAAGCTTTCAATTGAGCCTTCAAGTGGCCGTTTACTTCAGCTAGCAACAGCTACACTCAAGAGACGTCCAAGTTCATCCTTGTCCACATCCATTCAAGCTTGATTCAAGGCTTGAAATAAGGAAGAGTTACACATCAATTGCTGTTTGAAAATGGGCGTGAAAAGGGGAGCTGTTACGACTCCAAGCTGCTGCTATATGGGCGTGAATCAAGGGGAGGTTACACTTGCTTGTTTCTGATTTTATTTGCTCTTGATGTATCTAGTTAAGCAAGGCTTCTTTTATTAATGTATCTAGGCTACAAAAACTGATTTGTACTTAGTTTGAACGTGTAACAAGTGAGCTAAAAGCCACTTAACTTAGCTTGTACTTAAGATGCTTGTTCACTATAAATAGCAAGCAAATGTGAATGAAAAATCAGATTATTCAAAACAAACAACTTTGTCTTTATACACGTTTCTTGGATTAGAAACTAACCTGAAATTCTTGGACTTAGAATTTCGTTCCTTTGCTTAGTTAGCTAGTTTAGGCTACTAGTTAGCTTGTGATCTTAGGAATCCAATTCGTTTCTTAGTGGTGTGACTTTATCTAAGAAGCCTTTTGGTTCTTTAGCCTTAACTATCCTTGGTTTAACCCTTGTATGTTTCGAGTGTCACTCCAAATATACAACACTCCTACCCCCAGGAGTCTTCGTGATTTTGCAGGCACAGGCGTCGAAGGGCATTCTTGGAATTGTAATTCTCCCGCAGGACACATCAAAAAACCCCAAAACATTTGGCGCCGTCTGTGGGGAGAGTACTTCTAAGATGACTTCTGATACTGTGTCACCGAATCAGGGCAAACGGCCTGTGGTCGAGCCTGAGGTCCAGACGGACCATGAAAGTGGAGACGAAATTGAAACATATGTGGCCCCGGATGGGTCTTTCAGAACGAAGCACCCTCGTGCTAAAGATAGAAGAGAACGGGAAATCAGCCAAGCTGCTCCCAGCAACCCAGCCGGGCAACCGGCTGGAATTGCCCAAACGGTGGAGGGCTCAGCCCCCGTTACAAGAAACGAACTCATGTCTTTCATGAATAGTTTCAAGGGTGAGATCAAGAGCCTCATCCGGTCAGCTACTCCAAAGAAGGGTCAGCCGGCCAAGAAGCCTTCTGGAAAGAAGGCGGTCAAAGAACGAGTTCCTACCCCTCATCCCAAGCCAAAGGAGGGGGAGGGCTTAAGGTTTGATCCAAGCAGACTCCAATTTCCTCAAGGGGAGCTGCGAAAGGCCATCCGGCACGTACAGAAGGATGGCTCCAAGAAAAAATTCTCAGACGCCCGCACATTTCTCCAAGAGAAGCGAGGTCAGGCGTCTGCGTCGGCTTCAACGTCGACCTTCCCGGACAGTTTCCATGACGTCTCACACAGGCGTACGGGAACGAACCTTGGGAGCCAGACGGGCGAAGCTTCTGCCCGGTCTGGACCCAAAGTGAACCAGCCTGGCCTATTCGGCACACCGAATGGGTTGGGTGGATCCCCTTTTATGTCACCGGGTCTTTTCGATGGGCAAGCGCAGCAGCCGTTCCAACCCACGGACTGGCAGCTGCGCCTGCTAAATTTGGGGGAACAGCCAACGGCGTTCTCACCAGAGATAACCCAGGCGGCACAGCCGCCTAAGATCAAGAATGTTTTGGTGGGGGCCTATGACGGCACCACCAACCCAGAAGACCATCTAATGGCCTACTCTAACCTCATGTACCTCCAAGGGTTAGATGATGCCGTCTGGTGTCGATGCTTCCCGGCTACCCTCAAGGGCATAGCCCAACGGTGGTTTGGTAACCTACCAGCCGGTTGCATCAACAACTTTCGAACTTTGGCGTACTTGTTTACGTCAAATTTCTCAATGAATATTCCTGCCAAAAAGACTAGCCTCGACCTAGGGGCAATACAGCAGGGCGACCGGGAGGGCCTCCGGTCATACGTCAGACGGTTCAATCTGATGAGAATTCAGATTCCAGGACTATCAGACGAAGTGGCCTATACAGACTTCTTTCGAGGTCTGAAGGATGGGTCGACCTTTAAGTTTGACCTCGTCCGGAAGAGGGTTGCTACCCTCCAAGAGGCGTTAATTGAAGCTGAAGCCTATATACAGGCGACGGAGCTTTGTGCTGTCAAGCAGCCGTCAGATTATAAAAAGTCTGACAAAAAAGAGAGCCGGAAACAGCATCAGCCGGCAAGAAAGGAAGAAAAGAGAAAAGGGGTCTGGGCAGCTGACCGATCAGGACAGCCGGCCCAGAAGATCAGGCGGAAGTCAGAATCGTATGCTCCCAAATACGAGTTCGCAAAAGATTGCTCCACCATCCTCCTGGAAATCAAAGACCGGATGTCTCTCGACAAACCGGCTGAAATGAAAAGCCCCGTGAATAAACGGGACAAGAGCAAGTATTGCCAATACCACGAGGATGTCGGCCACGACACCGATGGCTGCTATAGCCTCAGGCGGCTATTGGACCGTCTGGCAGATGAGGGGGCCCTAAAATCCTACCTACCCAAGGCTAAGGGTAATACCCAGGCCAAGAAAGGGCAGGCGGCAAAAACCGACCCAGCAAACTCCGAGACGGATGAAGAGACCATCTTCACAATAGCAGGCGGTTTTGCCGGAGGGGGTCCTACCATCCGGGGCACCAAAGACAACATCAGGAAGCTGGTCAACTCAGTGGATGAGGGCCAGGCGTCGAAAGACATCTTTCCTGAGGTCCTTATTTCTGAAAAGGACCGGGGCAAGGTCAGGCGGCCTCATGATGACCCCATCGTCATCGAATGCAAGGTTGCCAACCAGAAGGTTGGCCGAATCCTAATAGACACCGGGAGCTCGTCTGACCTAATCAGTTATCAGTGCTTGACCAAGCTCAAGTACACATCCGGTAACATGCACCAGGCTCCTCACCCACTAGTCGGTTTTGGGGGTGGAGTAGTGCATCCGGTCGGAAGCATAGATCTTCCGATCCGGCTGGGTGAAAAGGGGCAAGGACGCCACATGATAGTCAAGTTTTTAGTTGTGGAGGAGCTGTCCGCCTACAACATGATATTTGGCCGTCCTACCCTCAACGCATCTAAGGCTGTCATCATCCCGTCCCTCATGTTGGTCTAATTTCAAAAGGATGATGGTACAGTCGGTGCCCTAAGCGGGGACCTGAAGACGGCAAGAGAGTGCTATCTCTCTGACGTCAAGACAACTATGGGTGCAGCCGGCCAGGGCGAGCCCATAGATATTGATAACTGCGACCCAGCAGTCCCGGCTCCAAGGGCAGCCGGTATGAAAAGAAAGGCGGAACAACTGGCACCCGTCAAAAAGGAGAAATAGCAATCACTAGCCGGGGAAAGGTCAGATGACCAACGACCTCAGCCGGCTGGTGACTGCCTTGATGTCATCCTAAATGACAGCCGTCCTGAAAGAACAGTCAAGGTCGGGACGGTAGCCTTCGAACGGTTGGGAGAAGGCTTGCTCCAGCTGCTGAAGGAATTCAAAGACATCTTTGCCTTTAAAGTGGAAGAGATGCCAGGCGTCAGCCCGGATCTTGCTGTCCACAAGCTAGCCGTAGATCCCAAAAAGCAGCCGGTTAGGCAGAAAAAGAGGGATCATGGTGGAGAAAGATCTCAAGCGGCAGCGGCTGAGGTCAAAAAGCTGTTGGATGCTGGGTTCATTAGGCAATGCTACTACCCGGATTGGGTGGCAAATGTCGTTCTAGTAAAGAAGTCGAACGGTACTTGGCGGATGTGTGTGGATTACACAGATCTGAACAAAGCATGCCCAAAAGATAGCTACCCGCTTCCAAAGATTGACAGCCTAGTCGACTCAACAGCCGGCCATGCGTTAATGAGCTTTATGGATGCTTATTCCGGCTTCCATCAAATACCTCTTTGGAAGAAAGATTAGGAGAAGACGACCTTTGTCACTGATCAGGGGTTATTCTGCTATACGACCGGCTACATTCCAGCGCATGATAAACACCGTTTTTATCAACCAGATTGGCAGGAATGTAGAGGCGTATATCGATGACATGATAGTCAAATCCAAGCTACAGACGGATCACCTAGCAGACCTGCGAGAAACCTTCACCATACTCAGGCGGCACCGGGTCATGCTTAACCCAAAGAAATGCGTATTTGGTGTTGAGTCTGGGAAGTTTTTCGGAATCTTGATTGACCAAAGAGGCATCGAAGCTAATCCGGAAAAAATACAAGCGGTAATTGACATGAAGTCTCCCCGCACTGTAAAAGAGGTCCAGAAGTTGACCGGTTGTCTGGCGGCATTGGGGAGGTTCCTCAGCCGGTCAGGTGACAAGTGCCTCTATTTCTTCCAGGCAATCAGGAAGAGGTCAAGGTTTGAATGGGGTGAAGAAGCAGAGGCGGCATTCCAGAGGCTTAAGCAGCACTTGCATTCTTTGCCAAGGCTAGTGAGCCCCCTACCCCGGGAGGTTCTGTACATGTACCTAGCTGTCTCTGATCACGCCCTTAGTGTCGTTCTCCTCGCTGAGAGAGACGGCATTCAGCTGCCGGTGTACTTCATTAGCCATGTCTTTAAAAATGCTGAGCTCCGGTACCCCATGATCGAAAAATTTGGGTTGGCCTTATTCGTAGCAGTCAAGCGGTTGAAGCCTTATTTTTTGGCACATCCGGTTGTGGTATACACAGATCAGCCGCTCAAGCGTACGATGACTGCTATAGAGTCATCCGGTAGAATGATCAAGTGGGCTGTTGAAATACAAGGCCTTGAGATAACTTTTGAACCCAGGCGGGCAGTGAAAGGTCAGGCGTTTGCCGACTTTATTGTCGAGATGACTAGGCCGGTGCACCCGGAAAACCCTGATCAGGTCTGGAAGTTATTTGTAGACGGCAGCTCTACGGTGAACGGCTGTGGTGCAGGTGTTATCTGTCATTCCCCGGAAGGGGATAAGTTTTGAATATACACTACGGTTTAAGTTCCAAGCCTCCAACAATGAGGCAGAGTATGAAGCCCTGCTAGCCGGATTGCGCATGTGTAAGGCAGCCGGTGCAAGAAAGGTCGACGCCTGCTCAGATTCACAGCTGATCGTTAGCCAATACCTTGGTGACTACGAAGCCACCCATCCGGCTATGATCAAATATTTGCAGGCGGTCAAAGAGGAGGCTGGGTCCTTCGATGAATTTCATCTGCGACAAGTGCCCTG
>NW_018745497.1:0-26260 GCF_001683475.1 Chenopodium quinoa
AGCTTTGTTTGAATGTGTTTGACTTTCATTTGATTCAATTAGCTTTGTTTGAATGTGTTTGACTTTCATTTGATTCAATTAGCTTTGTAGAATGTATTTGACTTTCATTTGATTCAAATAGCTTTGTTTGAATGTGTTTGACTTTCAATTGATTCAATTAGCTTTGTAGAATGTATTTTACTGTCATTTGATTCAAATAGCTTTGTTTGAATGTGTTTGAATTTCATTTAATTCAATTTGCTTTGTAGAATGCATTTCACTTTCATTTGATTTATATAGCTTTGTTTGAATGTGTTTGACTTTCATTTAAATTAAAAGCTTTTTTTGAATGTGTTTGACTTTCATTTGATTTAAAAGACTTTGTTTGAATGTGTTTGACTTTCATTTGATTCAATTAGCTTTGTAGAATGTATTTGACTTTCATTTGATTCAAATAGCTTTGTTTGAATGTGTTTGACTTTCAATTGATTCAATTAGCTTTGTAGAATGTGTTTGACTGTCATTTGATTCAAATAGCTTTGTTTGAATGTGTTTGAATTTCATTTAATTCAATTTGCTTTGTAGAATGCATTTCACTTTCATTTGATTTATATAGCTTTGTTTGAATGTGTTTGACTTTCATTTAAATTAAAAAGCTTTTTTTGAATGTGTTTGACTTTCATTTGATTTAAAAGACTTTGTTTTAATGTGTTTGACTTTCATTTGATTCAATTAGCTTTGTAGAATGTATTTTACTTTTTTTGATTAATTAGCTTTGTTTAAATTTATTTGACTCTCATTTGATTCAAATAGCTTTGTTTGAATGTGTTTGACTTACATTTGATTCAATTAGCTTTGTAGAATGTATTTGACTTTCATTTGATTGAAATAGCTTTATTTAAATGTGTTTGAATTTCATTTGATTCAATTAGCTTTGTAGAATGTATTTGACTTTCATTTGATTCGAAATCTTTGATTGAATGTGTTTGACTTTCATTTGATTCAATTAGCTTTGTTTGAATGTGTTTGACTTTAATTTAATTCAATTAGCTTTGTAGAATGTATTAGACTTTTATTTGATTTAATTAGCTTTGTTTTAATGTATTTCACTCTCATTTGATTCAAATAGCTTTGTTTGAATGTGTTTGACTTTCATTTGATTCAAATAGCTTTGTTTGAATGTGTTTGACTTTCATTTGATTCAATTAGCTTTGTTTGAATGTGTTGACTTTCATTTGATTCAATTAGCTTTGTTGAATGTATTTGACTTTCATTTGATTCAATTAGCTTTGTTTGAATGTGTCTGACTTTCATTTGATTCAATTAGCTTTGTAGAATGTATTTGACTCTCATTTGATTCAAATAACTTTGTTTGAATGCGTTTAACATTCATTTGATTCAATTAGCTTTGTAGAACAATTCACTTTCATTTAATTTAAACAACTTTGTTTGAATGTGTTTGACTTTCATTTGACTCAAATAGCTTTATTTGATTGCGTTTGACTTTCATTTGATACAATTAGCTTTGTAGAACGTATTTGACTTTCATTTGATTCAAATAGCTTTGTTTGAATGTGTTTGACTTTCAATTGATTCAATTAGCTTTGTAGAATGTATTTTACTGTCATTTGATTCAAATAGCTTTGTTTGAATGTGTTTGAATTTCATTTAATTCAATTTGCTTTGTAGAATGCATTTCACTTTCATTTGATTTATATAGCTTTGTTTGAATGTGTTTGACTTTCATTTAAATTAAAAAGCTTTTTTTGAATGTGTTTGACTTCATTTGATTTAAAAGACTTTGTTTGAATGTGTTTGACTTTCATTTGATTCAATTAGCTTTGTAGAATGTATTTGACTTTCATTTGATTCAAATAGCTTTGTTTGAATGTGTTTGACTTTCAATTGATTCAATTAGCTTTGTAGAATGTGTTTGACTGTCATTTGATTCAAATAGCTTTGTTTGAATGTGTTTGAATTTCATTTAATTCAATTTGCTTTGTAGAATGCATTTCACTTTCATTTGATTTATATAGCTTTGTTTGAATGTGTTTGACTTTCATTTAAATTAAAAAGCTTTTTTTGAATGTGTTTAACTTTCATTTGATTTAAAAGGCTTTATTTGAATGTGTTTGACTTTCATTTGATTCAATTAGCTTTGTAGAATGTATTTTACTTTTATTTGATTTAATTAGCTTTGTTTAAATTTATTTGACTCTCATTTGATTCAAATAGCTTTGTTTGAATGTGTTTGACTTACATTTGATTCAATTAGCTTTGTAGAATGTATTTGACTTTCATTTGATTGAAATAGCTTTATTTAAATGTGTTTGAATTCATTTGATTCAATTAGCTTTGTAGAATGTATTTGACTTTCATTTGATTCGAAATCTTTGATTGAATATGTTTGACTTTCATTTGATTCAATTAGCTTTGTTTTGAATGTGTTTGACTTTAATTTAATTCAATTAGCTTTGTAGAATGTATTAGACTTTTATTTGATTTAATTAGCTTTCTTTTAATGTATTTGACTCTCATTTGATTCAAATAGCTTTGTTTGAATGTGTTTGACTTTCATTTGATTCAAATAGCTTTGTTTGAATGTGTTTGACTTTCATTTGATTTTAATTAGCTTTGTTTGAATGTGTTTGACTTTCATTTGATTCAATTAGCTTTGTTGAATGTATTTGACTTTCATTTGATTCAATTAGCTTTGTTTGAATGTGTCTGACTTTCATTTGATTCAATTAGCTTTGTAAAATGTATTTGACTCTCATTTGATTCAAATAACTTTGTTTGAATGCGTTTAACATTCATTTGATTCAATTAGCTTTGTAGAACACAATTCACTTTCATTTAATTTAAACAACTTTGTTTGAATGTGTTTGACTTTCATTTGACTCAAATAGCTTTATTTGATTGCGTTTAACTTTCATTTGATACAATTAGCTTTGTAGAACGTATTTGACTTTCATTTGATTCAAATAGCTTTGTTTGAATGTGTTTGACTTTCAATTGATTCAATTAGCTTTGTAGAATGTATTTTACTGTCATTTGATTCAAATAGCTTTGTTTGAATGTGTTTGAATTTCATTTAATTCAATTTGCTTTATAGAATGCATTTCACTTTCATTTGATTTATATAGCTTTGTTTGAATGTGTTTGACTTTCATTTAAATTAAAAAAGCTTTTTTTGAATGTGTTTGACTTTCATTTGATTTAAAAGACTTTGTTTGAATGTGTTTGACTTTCATTTGATTCAATTAGCTTTGTAGAATGTATTTGACTTTCATTTGATTCAAATAGCTTTGTTTGAATGTGTTTGACTTTCAATTGATTCAATTAGCTTTGTAGAATGTGTTTGACTGTCATTTGATTCAAATAGCTTAGTTTGAATGTGTTTGAATTTCATTTAATTCAATTTGCTTTGTAGAATGCATTTCACTTTCATTTGATTTATATAGCTTTGTTTGAATGTGTTTGACTTTCATTTAAATTAAAAAAGCTTTTTTTGAATGTGTTTAACTTTCATTTGATTTAAAAGGCTTTATTTGAATGTGTTTGACTTTCATTTGATTCAATTAGCTTTGTAGAATGTATTTTACTTTTATTTGATTTAATTAGCTTTGTTTAAATTTATTTGACTCTCATTTGATTCAAATAGCTTTGTTTGAATGTGTTTGACTTACATTTGATTCAATTAGCTTTGTAGAATGTATTTGACTTTCATTTGATTGAAATAGCTTTATTTAAATGTGTTTGAATTTCATTTGATTCAATTAGCTTTGTAGAATGTATTTGACTTTCATTTGATTCGAAATCTTTGATTGAATGTGTTTGACTTTCATTTGATTCAATTAGCTTTGTTTGAATGTGTTTGACTTTAATTTAATTCAATTAGCTTTGTAGAATGTATTAGACTTTTATTTGATTTAATTAGCTTTGTTTTAATGTATTTGACTCTCATTTGATTCAAATAGCTTTGTTTGAATGTGTTTGACTTTCATTTGATTCAAATAGCTTTGTTTGAATGTGTTTGACTTTCATTTGATTCAATTAGCTTTGTTTGAATGTGTTTGACTTTCATTTGATTCAATTAGCTTTGTTGAATGTATTTGACTTTCATTTGATTCAATTAGCTTTGTTTGAATGTGTCTGACTTTCATTTGATTCAATTAGCTTTGTAGAATGTATTTGACTCTCATTTGATTCAAATAACTTTGTTTGAATGCGTTTAACATTCATTTGATTCAATTAGCTTTGTAGAACACAATTCACTTTCATTTAATTTTAACAACTTTGTTTGAATGTGTTTGACTTTTATTTGACTCAAATAGCTTTATTTGATTGCGTTTGACTTTCATTTGATACAATTAGCTTTGTAGAACGTATTTGACTTTTATTTGATTCAAATAGCTTTGTTTGAATGTGTTTGACTTTCAATTGATTCAATTAGCTTTGTAGAATGTATTTTACTGTCATTTGATTCAAATAGCTTTGTTTGAATGTGTTTGAATTTCCTTTAATTCAATTTGCTTTGTAGAATGCATTTCACTTTCATTTGATTTATATAGCTTTGTTTGAATGTGTTTGACTTTCATTTAAATTAAAAAGCTTTTTTTGAATGTGTTTGACTTTCATTTGATTTAAAAGACTTTGTTTGAATGTGTTTGACTTTCATTTGATTCAATTAGCTTTGTAGAATGTATTTGACTTTCATTTGATTCAAATAGCTTTGTTTGAATGTGTTTGACTTTCAATTGATTCAATTAGCTTTGTAGAATGTGTTTGACTGTCATTTGATTCAAATAGCTTTGTTTGAATGTGTTTGAATTTCATTTAATTCAATTTGCTTTGTAGAATGCATTTCACTTTCATTTGATTTATATAGCTTTCTTTGAATGTGTTTGACTTTCATTTAAATTAAAAAGCTTTTTTTGAATGTGTTTTAACTTTCATTTGATTTAAAAGGCTTTATTTGAATGTGTTTGACTTTCATTTGATTCAATTAGCTTTGTAGAATGTATTTTACTTTTATTTGATTTAATTAGCTTTGTTTAAATTTATTTGACTCTCATTTGATTCAAATAGCTTTGTTTGAATGTGTTTGACTTACATTTGATTCAATTAGCTTTGTAGAATGTATTTTACTTTCATTTGATTGAAATAGCTTTATTTAAATGTGTTTGAATTTCATTTGATTCAATTAGCTTTGTAGAATGTATTTGACTTTCATTTGATTCGAAATCTTTGATTGAATGTGTTTGACTTTAATTTGATTCAATTAGCTTTGTTTGAATGTGTTTGACTTTAATTTAATTCAATTAGCTTTGTAGAATGTATTAGACTTTTATTTGATTTAATTAGCTTTGTTTTAATGTATTTGACTCTCATTTGATTCAAATAGCTTTGTTTGAATGTGTTTGACTTTCATTTGATTCAAATAGCTTTGTTTGAATGTGTTTGACTTTCATTTGATTCAATTAGCTTTGTTTGAATGTGTTTGACTTTCATTTGATTCAATTAGCTTTGTTGAATGTATTTGACTTTCATTTGATTCAATAAGCTTTGTTTGAATGTGTCTGACTTTCATTTGATTCAATTAGCTTTGTAGAATGTATTTGACTCTCATTTGATTCAAATACCTTTGTTTGAATGCGTTTAACATTCATTTGATTCAATTAGTTTTGTAGAACACAATTCACTTTCATTTAATTTAAACAACTTTGTTTGAATGTGTTTGACTTTCATTTGACTCAAATAGCTTTATTTGATTGCGTTTGACTTTCATTTGATACAATTAGCTTTGTAGAACGTATTTGACTTTCATTTGATTCAAATAGCTTTGTTTGAATGTGTTTGACTTTCAATTGATTCAATTAGCTTTGTAGAATGTATTTTACTGTCATTTGATTCAAATAGCTTTGTTTGAATGTGTTTGAATTTCATTTAATTCAATTTGCTTTGTAGAATGCATTTCACTTTCATTTGATTTATATAGCTTTGTTTGAATGTGTTTGACTTTCCTTTAAATTAAAAAGCTTTTTTTGAATGTGTTTGACTTTCATTTGATTTAAAAGACTTTGTTTGAATGTGTTTGACTTTCATTTGATTCAATTAGCTTTGTAGAATGTATTTGACTTTCATTTGAATCAAATAGCTTTGTTTGAATGTGTTTGACTTTCAATTGATTCAATTAGCTTTGTAGAATGTGTTTGACTGTCATTTGATTCAAATAGCTTTGTTTGAATGTGTTTGAATTTCATTTAATTCAATTTGCTTTGTAGAATGCATTTCACTTTCATTTGATTTATATAGCTTTGTTTGAATGTGTTTGACTTTCATTTAAATTAAAAAGCTTTTTTTGAATGTGTTTAACTTTCATTTGATTTAAAAGGCTTTATTTGAATGTGTTTGACTTTCATTTGATTCAATTAGCTTTGTAGAATGTATTTTACTTTTATTTGATTTAATTAGCTTTGTTTAAATTTATTTGACTCTCATTTGATTCAAATAGCTTTGTTTGAATGTGTTTGACTTACATTTGATTCAATTAGCTTTGTAGAATGTATTTGACTTTCATTTGATTGAAATAGCTTTATTTAAATGTGTTTGAATTTCATTTGATTCAATTAGCTTTGTAGAATGTATTTGACTTTCATTCGATTCGAAATCTTTGATTGAATGTGTTTGACTTTCATTTGATTCAATTAGCTTTGTTTGAATGTGTTTGACTTTAATTTAATTCAATTAGCTTTGTAGAATGTATTAGACTTTTATTTGATTTAATTAGCTTTGTTTTAATGTATTTGACTCTCATTTGATTCAAATAGCTATGTTTGAATGTGTTTGACTTTCATTTGATTCAAATAGCTTTGTTTGAATGTGTTTGACTTTCATTTGATTCAATTAGCTTTGTTTGAATGTGTTTGACTTTCATTTGATTCAATTAGCTTTGTTGAATGTATTTGACTTTCATTTGATTCAATTAGCTTTGTTTGAATGTGTCTGACTTTCATTTGATTCAATTAGCTTTGTAGAATGTATTTGACTCTCATTTGATTCAAATAACTTTGTTTGAATGCGTTTAACATTCATTTGATTCAATTAGCTTTGTAGAACACAATTCACTTTCATTTAATTTAAACAACTTTGTTTGAATGTGTTTGACTTTCATTTGACTCAAATAGCTTTATTTGATTGCGTTTGACTTTCATTTGATACAATTAGCTTTGTAGAACGTATTTGACTTTCATTTGATTCAAATAGCTTTGTTTGAATTTGTTTGACTTTCAATTGATTCAATTAGCTTTGTAGAATGTATTTTACTGTCATTTGATTCAAATAGCTTTGTTTGAATGTGTTTGAATTTCATTTAATTCAATTTGCTTTGTAGAATGCATTTCACTTTCATTTGATTTATATAGCTTTGTTTGAATGTGTTTGACTTTCATTTAAATTAAAAAGCTTTTTTTGAATGTGTTTGACTTTCATTTGATTTAAAAGACTTTGTTTGAATGTGTTTGACTTTCATTTGATTCAATTAGCTTTGTAGAATGTATTTGACTTTCATTTGATTCAAATAGCTTTGTTTGAATGTGTTTGACTTTCAATTGATTCAATTAGCTTTGTAGAATGTGTTTGACTGTTATTTGATTCAAATAGCTTTGTTTGAATGTGTTTGAATTTCATTTAATTCAATTTGCTTTGTAGAATGCATTTCACTTTCATTTGATTTATATAGCTTTCTTTGAATGTGTTTGACTTTCATTTAAATTGAAAAGCTTTTTTTGAATGTGTTTAACTTTCATTTGATTTAAAAGGCTTTATTTGAATGTGTTTGACTTTCATTTGATTCAATTAGCTTTGTAGAATGTATTTTACTTTTATTTGATTTAATTAGCTTTGTTTAAATTTATTTGACTCTCATTTGATTCAAATAGCTTTGTTTGAATGTGTTTGACTTACATTTGATTCAATTAGCTTTGTAGAATGTATTTTACTTTCATTTGATTGAAATAGCTTTATTTAAATGTGTTTGAATTTCATTTGATTCAATTAGCTTTGTAGAATGTATTTGACTTTCATTTGATTCGAAATCTTTGATTGAATGTGTTTGACTTTCATTTGATTCAATTAGCTTTGTTTGAATGTGTTTGACTTTAATTTAATTCAATTAGCTTTGTAGAATGTATTAGACTTTTATTTGATTTAATTAGCTTTGTTTTAATGTATTTGACTCTCATTTGATTCAAATAGCTTTGTTTGAATGTGTTTGACTTTCATTTGATTCAAATAGCTTTGTTTGAATGTGTTTGACTTTCATTTGATTCGATTAGCTTTGTTTGAATGTGTTTGACTTTCATTTGATTCAATTAGCTTTGTTGAATGTATTTGACTTTCATTTGATTCAATTAGCTTTGTTTGAATGTGTCTGACTTTCATTTGATTCAATTAGCTTTGTAGAATGTATTTGACTCTCATTTGATTCAAATAACTTTGTTTGAATGCGTTTAACATTCATTTGATTCAATTAGCTTTGTAGAACACAATTCACTTTCATTTAATTTAAACAACTTTGTTTGAATGTGTTTGACTTTCATTTGACTCAAATAGCTTTATTTGATTGCGTTTGACTTTCATTTGATACAATTAGCTTTGTAGAACGTATTTGACTTTCATTTGATTCAAATAGCTTTGTTTGAATGTGTTTGACTTTCAATTAATTCAATTAGCTTTGTAGAATGTATTTTACTGTCATTTGATTCAAATAGCTTTGTTTGAATGTGTTTGAATTTCATTTAATTCAATTTGCTTTGTAGAATGCATTTCACTTTCATTTGATTTATATAGCTTTGTTTGAATGTGTTTGACTTTCATTTAAATTAAAAAGCTTTTTTTGAATGTGTTTGACTCTCATTTGATTTAAAAGACTTTGTTTGAATGTGTTTGACTTTCATTTGATTCAATTAGCTTTGTAGAATGTATTTGACTTTCATTTGATTCAAATAGCTTTGTTTGAATGTGTTTGACTTTCAATTGATTCAATTAGCTTTGTAGAATGTGTTTGACTGTCATTTGATTCAAATAGCTTTGTTTGAATGTGTTTGAATTTCATTTAATTCAATTTGCTTTGTAGAATGCATTTCACTTTCATTTGAGTTATATAGCTTTGTTTGAATGTGTTTGACTTTCATTTAAATTAAAAAGCTTTTTTTGAATGTGTTTAACTTTCAGTTGATTTAAAAGGCTTTATTTGAATGTGTTTGACTTTCATTTGATTCAATTAGCTTTGTAGAATGTATTTTACTTTTATTTGACTTAATTAGCTTTGTTTAAATTTATTTGACTCTCATTTGATTCAAATAGATTTGTTTGAATGTGTTTGACTTACATTTGATTCAATTAGCTTTGTAGAATGTGTTTGACTGTCATTTGATTCAAATAGCTTTGTTTGAATGTGTTTGAATTTCATTTAATTCAATTTGCTTTGTAGAATGCATTTCACTTTCATTTGATTTATATAGCTTTCTTTGAATGTGTTTGACTTTCATTTAAATTGAAAAGCTTTTTTTGAATGTGTTTAACTTTCATTTGATTTAAAAGGCTTTATTTGAATGTGTTTGACTTTCATTTGATTCAATTAGCTTTGTAGAATGTATTTTACTTTTATTTGATTTAATTAGCTTTGTTTAAATTTATTTGACTCTCATTTGATTCAAATAGCTTTGTTTGAATGTGTTTGACTTACATTTGATTCAATTAGCTTTGTAGAATGTATTTTACTTTCATTTGATTGAAATAGCTTTATTTAAATGTGTTTGAATTTCATTTGATTCAATTAGCTTTGTAGAATGTATTTGACTTTCATTTGATTCGAAATCTTTGATTGAATGTGTTTGACTTTCATTTGATTCAATTAGCTTTGTTTGAATGTGTTTGACTTTAATTTAATTCAATTAGCTTTGTAGAATGTATTAGACTTTTATTTGATTTAATTAGCTTTGTTTTAATGTATTTCACTCTCATTTGATTCAAATAGCTTTGTTTGAATGTGTTTGACTTTCATTTGATTCAAATAGCTTTGTTTGAATGTGTTTGACTTTCATTTGATTCAATTAGCTTTGTTTGAATGTGTTTGACTTTCATTTGATTCAATTAGCTTTGTTGAATGTATTTGACTTTCATTTGATTCAATTAGCTTTGTTTGAATGTGTCTGACTTTCATTTGATTCAATTAGCTTTGTAGAATGTATTTGACTCTCATTTGATTCAAATAACTTTGTTTGAATGCGTTTAACATTCATTTGATTCAATTAGCTTTGTAGAACACAATTCACTTTCATTTAATTTAAACAACTTTGTTTGAATGTGTTTGACTTTCATTTGACTCAAATAGCTTTATTTGATTGCGTTTGACTTTCATTTGATACAATTAGCTTTGTAGAACGTATTTGACTTTCATTTGATTCAAATAGCTTTGTTTGAATGTGTTTGACTTTCAATTGATTCAATTAGCTTTGTAGAATGTATTTTACTGTCATTTGATTCAAATAGCTTTGTTTGAATGTGTTTGAATTTCATTTAATTCAATTTGCTTTGTAGAATGCATTTCACTTTCATTTGATTTATATAGCTTTGTTTGAATGTGTTTGACTTTCATTTAAATTAAAAAGCTTTTTTTGAATGTGTTTGACTCTCATTTGATTTAAAAGACTTTGTTTGAATGTGTTTGACTTTCATTTGATTCAATTAGCTTTGTAGAATGTATTTGACTTTCATTTGATTCAAATAGCTTTGTTTGAATGTGTTTGACTTTCAATTGATTCAATTAGCTTTGTAGAATGTGTTTGACTGTCATTTGATTCAAATAGCTTTGTTTGAATGTGTTTGAATTTCATTTAATTCAATTTGCTTTGTAGAATGCATTTCACTTTCATTTGAGTTATATAGCTTTGTTTGAATGTGTTTGACTTTCATTTAAATTAAAAAGCTTTTTTTGAATGTGTTTAACTTTCAGTTGATTTAAAAGGCTTTATTTGAATGTGTTTGACTTTCATTTGATTCAATTAGCTTTGTAGAATGTATTTTACTTTTATTTGATTTAATTAGCTTTGTTTAAATTTATTTGACTCTCATTTGATTCAAATAGCTTTGTTTGAATGTGTTTGACTTACATTTGATTCAATTAGCTTTGTAGAATGTATTTGACTTTCATTTGATTGAAATAGCTTTATTTAAACGTGTTTGAATTTCATTTGATTCAATTAGCTTTGTAGAATGTATTTGACTTTCATTTGATTCGAAATCTTTGATTGAATGTGTTTGACTTTCATTTGATTCAATTAGCTTTGTTTGAATGTGTTTGACTTTAATTTAATTCAATTAGCTTTGTAGAATGTATTAGACTTTTATTTGATTTAATTAGCTTTGTTTTAATGTATTTGACTCTCATTTGATTTCAAATAGCTTTGTTTGAATGTGTTTGACTTTCATTTGATTCAAATAGCTTTGTTTGAATGTGTTTGACTTTCATTTGATTCAATTAGCTTTGTTTGAATGTGTTTGACTTTCATTTGATTCAATTAGCTTTGTTGAATGTATTTGACTTTCATTTGATTCAATTAGCTTTGTTTGAATGTGTCTGACTTTCATTTGATTCAATTAGCTTTGTAGAATGTATTTGACTCTCATTTGATTCAAATAACTTTGTTTGAATGCGTTTAACATTCATTTTATTCAATTAGCTTTGTAGAACACATTTCACTTTCATTTAACTTAAACAACTTTGTTTGAATGTGTTTGACTTTCATTTGACTCAAATAGCTTTATTTGATTGCGTTTGACTTTCATTTGATACAATTAGCTTTGTAGAACGTATTTGACTTTCATTTGATTCAAATAGCTTTATTTAAATGTGTTTGACTTTCATTTGATTCAATTAGCTTTGTATAATGTATTTGACTTTCATTTGAGTCAAATAACTTTGTTTGACTGTGTTTGACTTTCATTTGTTTCAATTTGCATTGTAAGAATGTATTTGACTTTCATTTTCTTCAAATAGCTTTGTTTGAATGTGTTTGACTTTCATTTGTTTCAATTAGCTTTGTAGAATGTATTTGACATTCATTTAATTAAAATAGCTTTGTTTGAATGTGTTTGACTTTCATTTGATTCAATTAGATTTGTTTGAATGTGTTTGACTTTCATTTGATTCAATTAGCTTTGTAGAATGTATTTGACTTTCATTTGATTCAAATAGCTTTGTTAGAATGTGTTTGACTTTCAATTGATTCAATTAGCTTTGTAGAATGTATTTGACTATCATTTGATTCAAATAGGTTTGTTTGAATGTGTTTTGAATTTCATTTAATTCAATTTGCTTTGTAGAATGCATTTCACTTTCATTTGATTTATATAGCTTTGTTTGAATGTGTTTGACTTTCATTTAAATTAAAAAGCTTTTTTTGAATGTGTTTGACTTTCATTTGATTTAAAAGGCTTTGTTTGAATGTGTTAGACTTTCATTTGATTTAAAAGGCTTTGTTTGAATGTGTTTGACTTTCATTTGATGCAATTAGCTTTGTAGAATGTATTTTACTTTTATTTTATTTAATTAGCTTTGTTTGAATTTATTTGACTATCATTTGATTCAAATAGCTTTGTTTGAATGTGTTTGACTTTCATTTGATTCAATTAGCTTTGTAGAATGTATTTGACTTTCATTTGATTCAAATAGCTTTGTTTGAATGTGTTTGACTTTCAATTGATTCAATTAGCTTTGTAGAATGTGTTTGACTGTTATTTGATTCAAATAGCTTTGTTTGAATGTGTTTGAATTTCATTTAGATCAATTTGCTTTGTAGAATGCATTTCACTTTCATTTGATTTATATAGCTTTGTTTGAATGTGTTTGACTTTCATTTAAATTAAAAAGCATTTTTTGAATGTGTTTGACTTTCATTTGATTTAAAAGGCTTTGTTTGAATGTGTTTGACTTTCATTTGATTCAATTAGCTTTGTTTGAATGTGTTTGACTTTCATTTGATACAATTAGCTTTGTAGAATGTATTTGACTTTCATTTGATTCAAATAGCTTTGTTTGAATGTGTTTGACTTTCAATTGATTCAATTAGCTTTGTAGAATGTATTTTACTGTCATTTGATTCAAATAGCTTTGTTTGAATGTGTTTGAATTTCATTTAATTCAATTTGCTTTGTAGAATGCATTTCACTTTCATTTGATTTATATAGCTTTGTTTGAATGTGTTTGACTTTCATTTAAATTAAAAAGCTTTTTTTGAATGTGTTTGACTTTCATTTGATTTAAAAGACTTTGTTTGAATGTGTTTGACTTTCATTTGATTCAATTAGCTTTGTAGAATGTATTTGACTTTCATTTGATTCAAATAGCTTTGTTTGAATGTGTTTGACTTTCAATTGATTCAATTAGCTTTGTAGAATGTGTTTGACTGTCATTTGATTCAAATAGCTTTGTTTGAATGTGTTTGAATTTCATTTAATTCAATTTGCTTTGTAGAATGCATTTCTCTTTCATTTGATTTATATAGCTTTGTTTGAATGTGTTTGACTTTCATTTAAATTAAAAAGCTTTTTTTGAATGTGTTTAACTTTCATTTGATTTAAAAGGCTTTATTTGAATGTGTTTGACTTTCATTTGATTCAATTAGCTTTGTAGAATGTATTTTACTTTTATTTGATTTAATTAGCTTTGTTTAAATTTATTTGACTCTCATTTGATTCAAATAGCTTTGTTTGAATGTGTTTGACTTACATTTGATTCAATTAGCTTTGTAGAATGTATTTGACTTTCATTTGGTTGAAATAGCTTTATTTAAATGTGTTTGAATTTCATTTGATTCAATTAGCTTTGTAGAATGTATTTGACTTTCATTTGATTCGAAATCTTTGATTGAATGTGTTTGACTTTCATTTGATTCAATTAGCTTTGTTTGAATGTGTTTGACTTTAATTTAATTCAATTAGCTTTGTAGAATGTATTAGACTTTTATTTGATTTAATTAGCTTTGTTTTAATGTATTTGACTCTCATTTGATTCAAATAGCTTTGTTTGAATGTGTTTGACTTTCATTTGATTCAAATAGCTTTGTTTGAATGTGTTTGACTTTCATTTGATTCAATTAGCTTTGTTGAATGTATTTGACTTTCATTTGATTCAATTAGCTTTGTTTGAATGTGTCTGACTTTCATTTGATTCAATTAGCTTTGTTGAATGTATTTGACTTTCATTTGATTCAATTAGCTTTGTTTGAATGTGTCTGACTTTCATTTGATTCAATTAGCTTTGTAGAATGTATTTGACTCTCATTTGATTCAAATAACTTTGTTTGAATGCGTTTAACATTCATTTGATTCAATTAGCTTTGTAGAACACATTTCACTATCATTTAATTTAAACAACTTTGTTTGAATGTGTTTGACTTTCATTTGACTCAAATAGCTTTATTTGATTGCGTTTGACTTTCATTTGATACAATTAGCTTTGTAGAACGTATTTGACTTTCATTTGATTCAAATAGCTTTATTTAAATGTGTTTGACTTTAATTTGATTCAATTAGCTTTGTATAATGTATTTAACTTTCATTTGAGTCAAATAACTTTGTTTGACTGTGTTTGACTTTCATTTGTTTAAATTGACATTGTAGAATGTATTTGACTTTCATTTTCTTCAAATGGCTTTGTTTGAATGTGTTTGACTTTCATTTGTTTCAATTAGCTTTGTAGAATGTATTTGACATTCATTTAATTAAAATAGCTTTGTTTGAATGTGTTTGACTTTCATTTGATTCAATTAGATTTGTTTGAATGTGTTTGACTTTCATTTGATTCAATTAGCTTTGTAGAATGTATTTGACTTTCATTTGATTCAAATAGCTTTGTTAGAATGTGTTTGACTTTCAATTGATTCAATTAGCTTTGTAGAATGTATTTGACTATCATTTGATTCAAATAGGTTTGTTTGAATGTGTTTGAATTTCATTTAATTCAATTTGCTTTGTAGAATGCATTTCACTTTCATTTGATTTATATAGCTTTGTTTGAATGTGTTTGACTTTCATTTAAATTAAAAAGCTTTTTTTGAATGTGTTTGACTTTCATTTGATTTAAAAGGCTTTGTTTGAATGTGTTAGACTTTCATTTGATTTAAAAGGCTTTGTTTGAATGTGTTTGACTTTCATTTGATGCAATTAGCTTTGTAGAATGTATTTTACTTTTATTTTATTTAATTAGCTTTGTTTGAATTTATTTGACTATCATTTGATTAAAATAGCTTTGTTTGAATGTGTTTGACTTTCATTTGATTCAATTAGCTTTGTAGAATGTATTTGACTTTCATTTGATTCAAATAGCTTTGTTTGAATGTGTTTGACTTTCATTTGATTCAATTAGCTTTGTAGAATGTGTTTGACTGTTATTTGATTCAAATAGCTTTGTTTGAATGTGTTTGAATTTCATTTAGATCAATTTGCTTTGTAGAATGCATTTCACTTTCATTTGATTTATATAGCTTTGTTTGAATGTGTTTGACTTTCATTTAAATTAAAAAGCATTTTTTGAATGTGTTTGACTTTCATTTGATTTAAAAGGCTTTGTTTGAATGTGTTTGACTTTCATTTGATTCAATTAGCTTTGTTTGAATGTGTTTGACTTTCATTTGATACAATTAGCTTTGTAGAATGTATTTGACTTTCATTTGATTCAAATAGCTTTGTTTGAATGTGTTTGACTTTCAATTGATTCAATTAGCTTTGTAGAATGTATTTTACTGTCATTTGATTCAAATAGCTTTGTTTGAATGTGTTTGAATTTCATTTAATTCAATTTGCTTTGTAGAATGCATTTCACTTTCATTTGATTTATATAGCTTTGTTTGAATGTGTTTGACTTTCATTTAAATTAAAAAGCTTTTTTTGAATGTGTTTGACTTTCATTTGATTTAAAAGACTTTGTTTGAATGTGTTTGACTTTCATTTGATTCAATTAGCTTTGTAGAATGTATTTGACTTTCATTTGATTCAAATAGCTTTGTTTGAATGTGTTTGACTTTCAATTGATTCAATTAGCTTTGTAGAATGTGTTTGACTGTCATTTGATTCAAATAGCTTTGTTTGAATGTGTTTGAATTTCATTTAATTCAATTTGCTTTGTAGAATGCATTTCTCTTTCATTTGATTTATATAGCTTTGTTTGAATGTGTTTGACTTTCATTTAAATTAAAAAGCTTTTTTTGAATGTGTTTAACTTTCATTTGATTTAAAAGGCTTTATTTGAATGTGTTTGACTTTCATTTGATTCAATTAGCTTTGTAGAATGTATTTTACTTTTATTTGATTTAATTAGCTTTGTTTAAATTTATTTGACTCTCATTTGATTCAAATAGCTTTGTTTGAATGTGTTTGACTTACATTTGATTCAATTAGCTTTGTAGAATGTATTTGACTTTCATTTGGTTGAAATAGCTTTATTTAAATGTGTTTGAATTTCATTTGATTCAATTAGCTTTGTAGAATGTATTTGACTTTCATTTGATTCGAAATCTTTGATTGAATGTGTTTGACTTTCATTTGATTCAATTAGCTTTGTTTGAATGTGTTTGACTTTAATTTAATTCAATTAGCTTTGTAGAATGTATTAGACTTTTATTTGATTTAATTAGCTTTGTTTTAATGTATTTGACTCTCATTTGATTCAAATAGCTTTGTTTGAATGTGTTTGACTTTCATTTGATTCAAATAGCTTTGTTTGAATGTGTTTGACTTTCATTTGATTCAATTAGCTTTGTTGAATGTATTTGACTTTCATTTGATTCAATTAGCTTTGTTTGAATGTGTCTGACTTTCATTTGATTCAATTAGCTTTGTTGAATGTATTTGACTTTCATTTGATTCAATTAGCTTTGTTTGAATGTGTCTGACTTTCATTTGATTCAATTAGCTTTGTAGAATGTATTTGACTCTCATTTGATTCAAATAACTTTGTTTGAATGCGTTTAACATTCATTTGATTCAATTAGCTTTGTAGAACACATTTCACTATCATTTAATTTAAACAACTTTGTTTGAATGTGTTTGACTTTCATTTGACTCAAATAGCTTTATTTGATTGCGTTTGACTTTCATTTGATACAATTAGCTTTGTAGAACGTATTTGACTTTCATTTGATTCAAATAGCTTTATTTAAATGTGTTTGACTTTAATTTGATTCAATTAGCTTTGTATAATGTATTTAACTTTCATTTGAGTCAAATAACTTTGTTTGACTGTGTTTGACTTTCATTTGTTTAAATTGACATTGTAGAATGTATTTGACTTTCATTTTCTTCAAATGGCTTTGTTTGAATGTGTTTGACTTTCATTTGTTTCAATTAGCTTTGTAGAATGTATTTGACATTCATTTAATTAAAATAGCTTTGTTTGAATGTGTTTGACTTTCATTTGATTCAATTAGATTTGTTTGAATGTGTTTGACTTTCATTTGATTCAATTAGCTTTGTAGAATGTATTTGACTTTCATTTGATTCAAATAGCTTTGTTAGAATGTGTTTGACTTTCAATTGATTCAATTAGCTTTGTAGAATGTATTTGACTATCATTTGATTCAAATAGGTTTGTTTGAATGTGTTTGAATTTCATTTAATTCAATTTGCTTTGTAGAATGCATTTCACTTTCATTTGATTTATATAGCTTTGTTTGAATGTGTTTGACTTTCATTTAAATTAAAAAGCTTTTTTTGAATGTGTTTGACTTTCATTTGATTTAAAAGGCTTTGTTTGAATGTGTTAGACTTTCATTTGATTTAAAAGGCTTTGTTTGAATGTGTTTGACTTTCATTTGATGCAATTAGCTTTGTAGAATGTATTTTACTTTTATTTTATTTAATTAGCTTTGTTTGAATTTATTTGACTATCATTTGATTAAAATAGCTTTGTTTGAATGTGTTTGACTTTCATTTGATTCAATTAGCTTTGTAGAATGTATTTGACTTTCATTTGATTCAAATAGCTTTGTTTGAATGTGTTTGACTTTCATTTGATTCAATTAGCTTTGTAGAATGTGTTTGACTGTTATTTGATTCAAATAGCTTTGTTTGAATGTGTTTGAATTTCATTTAGATCAATTTGCTTTGTAGAATGCATTTCACTTTCATTTGATTTATATAGCTTTGTTTGAATGTGTTTGACTTTCATTTAAATTAAAAAGCATTTTTTGAATGTGTTTGACTTTCATTTGATTTAAAAGGCTTTGTTTGAATGTGTTTTGACTTTCATTTGATTCAATTAGCTTTGTTTGAATGTGTTTGACTTTCATTTGATACAATTAGCTTTGTAGAATGTATTTGACTTTCATTTGATTCAAATAGCTTTGTTTGAATGTGTTTGACTTTCAATTGATTCAATTAGCTTTGTAGAATGTATTTTACTGTCATTTGATTCAAATAGCTTTGTTTGAATGTGTTTGAATTTCATTTAATTCAATTTGCTTTGTAGAATGCATTTCACTTTCATTTGATTTATATAGCTTTGTTTGAATGTGTTTGACTTTCATTTAAAATTAAAAAGCTTTTTTTGAATGTGTTTGACTTTCATTTGATTTAAAAGACTTTGTTTGAATGTGTTTGACTTTCATTTGATTCAATTAGCTTTGTAGAATGTATTTGACTTTCATTTGATTCAAATAGCTTTGTTTGAATGTGTTTTGACTTTCAATTGATTCAATTAGCTTTGTAGAATGTGTTTGACTGTCATTTGATTCAAATAGCTTTGTTTGAATGTGTTTGAATTTCATTTAATTCAATTTGCTTTGTAGAATGCATTTCACTTTCATTTGATTTATATAGCTTTGTTTGAATGTGTTTGACTTTCATTTAAATTAAAAAGCTTTTTTTGAATGTGTTTAACTTTCATTTGATTTAAAAGGCTTTATTTGAATGTGTTTGACTTTCATTTGATTCAATTAGCTTTGTAGAATGTATTTTACTTTTATTTGATTTAATTAGCTTTGTTTAAATTTATTTGACTCTCATTTGATTCAAATAGCTTTGTTTGAATGTGTTTGACTTACATTTGATTCAATTAGCTTTGTAGAATGTATTTGACTTTCATTTGATTGAAATAGCTTTATTTAAATGTGTTTGAATTTCATTTGATTCAATTAGCTTTGTAGAATGTATTTGACTTTCATTTGATTCGAAATCTTTGATTGAATGTGTTTGACTTTCATTTGATTCAATTAGCTTTGTTTGAATGTGTTTGACTTTAATTTAATTCAATTAGCTTTGTAGAATTTATTAGACTTTTATTTGATTTAATTAGCTTTGTTTTAATGTATTTGACTCTCATTTGATTCAAATAGCTTTGTTTGAATGTGTTTGACTTTCATTTGATTCAAATAGCTTTGTTTGAATGTGTTTGACTTTTCATTTGATTCAATTAGCTTTGTTTGAATGTGTTTGACTTTCATTTGATTCAATTAGCTTTGTTGAATGTATTTGACTTTCATTTGATTCAATTAGCTTTGTTTGAATGTGTCTGACTTTCATTTGATTCAATTAGCTTTGTAGAATGTATTTGACTCTCATTTGATTCAAATAACTTTGTTTGAATGCGTTTAACATTCATTTGATTCAATTAGCTTTGTAGAACACAATTCACTTTCATTTAATTTAAACAACTTTGTTTGAATGTGTTTGACTTTCATTTGACTCAAATAGCTTTATTGGATTGCGTTTGACTTTCATTTGATACAATTAGCTTTGTAGAACGTATTTGACTTTCATTTGATTCAAATAGCTTTGTTTGAATTTGTTTGACTTTCAATTGATTCAATTAGCTTTGTAGAATGTATTTTACTGTCATTTGATTCAAATAGCTTTGTTTGAATGTGTTTGAATTTCATTTAATTCAATTTGCTTTGTAGAATGCATTTCACTTTCATTTGATTTATATAGCTTTGTTTGAATGTGTTTGACTTTCATTTAAATTAAAAAGCTTTTTTTTGAATGTGTTTGACTTTCATTTGATTTAAAAGACTTTGTTTGAATGTGTTTGACTTTCATTTGATTCAATTAGCTTTGTAGAATGTATTTGACTTTCATTTGATTCAAATAGCTTTGTTTGAATGTGTTTGACTTTCAATTGATTCAATTAGCTTTGTAGAATGTGTTTGACTGTCATTTGATTCAAATAGCTTTGTTTGAATGTGTTTGAATTTCATTTAATTCAATTTGCTTTGTAGAATGCATTTCACTTTCATTTGATTTATATAGCTTTCTTTGAATGTGTTTGACTTTCATTTAAATTAAAAAGCTTTTTTTGAATGTGTTTAACTTTCATTTGATTTAAAAGGCTTTATTTGAATGTGTTTGACTTTCATTTGATTCAATTAGCTTTGTAGAATGTATTTTACTTTTATTTGATTTAATTAGCTTTGTTTAAATTTATTTGACTCTCATTTGATTCAAATAGCTTTGTTTGAATGTGTTTGACTTACATTTGATTCAATTAGCTTTGTAGAATGTATTTTACTTTCATTTGATTGAAATAGCTTTATTTAAATGTGTTTGAATTTCATTTGATTCAATTAGCTTTGTAGAATGTATTTGACTTTCATTTGATTCGAAATCTTTGATTGAATGTGTTTGACTTTCATTTGATTCAATTAGCTTTGTTTGAATGTGTTTGACTTTAATTTAATTCAATTAGCTTTGTAGAATGTATTAGACTTTTATTTGATTTAATTAGCTTTGTTTTAATGTATTTCACTCTCATTTGATTCAAATAGCTTTGTTTTGAATGTGTTTGACTTTCATTTGATTCAAATAGCTTTGTTTGAATGTGTTTGACTTTCATTTGATTCAATTAGCTTTGTTTGAATGTGTTTGACTTTCA
Organism: Chenopodium quinoa; assembly: GCF_001683475.1. Classification (NCBI taxonomy): domain Eukaryota; kingdom Viridiplantae; phylum Streptophyta; class Magnoliopsida; order Caryophyllales; family Amaranthaceae; genus Chenopodium; species Chenopodium quinoa. Next base: position 20,912 of record NW_018745497.1, read on the forward strand.
TTTGATTCAATTAGCTTTGTTGAATGTATTTGACTTTCATTTGATTCAATTAGCTTTGTTTGAATGTGTCTGACTTTCATTTGATTCAATTAGCTTTGTAGAATGTATTTGACTCTCATTTGATTCAAATAACTTTGTTTGAATGCGTTTAACATTCATTTGATTCAATTAGCTTTGTAGAACACAATTCACTTTCATTTAATTTAAACAACTTTGTTTGAATGTGTTTGACTTTCATTTGACTCAAATAGCTTTATTTGATTGCGTTTGACTTTCATTTGATACAATTAGCTTTGTAGAACGTATTTGACTTTCATTTGATTCAAATAGCTTTGTTTGAATGTGTTTGACTTTCAATTGATTCAATTAGCTTTGTAGAATGTATTTTACTGTCATTTGATTCAAATAGCTTTGTTTGAATGTGTTTGAATTTCATTTAATTCAATTTGCTTTGTAGAATGCATTTCACTTTCATTTGATTTATATAGCTTTGTTTGAATGTGTTTGACTTTCATTTAAATTAAAAAGCTTTTTTTGAATGTGTTTGACTCTCATTTGATTTAAAAGACTTTGTTTGAATGTGTTTGACTTTCATTTGATTCAATTAGCTTTGTAGAATGTATTTGACTTTCATTTGATTCAAATAGCTTTGTTTGAATGTGTTTGACTTTCAATTGATTCAATTAGCTTTGTAGAATGTGTTTGACTGTCATTTGATTCAAATAGCTTTGTTTGAATGTGTTTGAATTTCATTTTAATTCAATTTGCTTTGTAGAATGCATTTCACTTTCATTTGAGTTATATAGCTTTGTTTGAATGTGTTTGACTTTCATTTAAATTAAAAAAGCTTTTTTTTGAATGTGTTTAACTTTCAGTTGATTTAAAAGGCTTTATTTGAATGTGTTTGACTTTCATTTGATTCAATTAGCTTTGTAGAATGTATTTTACTTTTATTTGATTTAATTAGCTTTGTTTAAATTTATTTGACTCTCATTTGATTCAAATAGCTTTGTTTGAATGTGTTTGACTTACATTTGATTCAATTAGCTTTGTAGAATGTGTTTGACTGTCATTTGATTCAAATAGCTTTGTTTGAATGTGTTTGAATTTCATTTAATTCAATTTGCTTTGTAGAATGCATTTCACTTTCATTTGATTTATATAGCTTTCTTTGAATGTGTTTGACTTTTCAATTAAATTGAAAAGCTTTTTTTTGAATGTGTTTAACTTTCATTTGATTTAAAAGGCTTTATTTGAATGTGTTTGACTTTCATTTGATTCAATTAGCTTTGTAGAATGTATTTTACTTTTATTTGATTTAATTAGCTTTGTTTAAATTTATTTGACTCTCATTTGATTCAAATAGCTTTGTTTGAATGTGTTTGACTTACATTTGATTCAATTAGCTTTGTAGAATGTATTTTACTTTCATTTGATTGAAATAGCTTTATTTAAATGTGTTTGAATTTCATTTGATTCAATTAGCTTTGTAGAATGTATTTGACTTTCATTTGATTCGAAATCTTTGATTGAATGTGTTTGACTTTCATTTGATTCAATTAGCTTTGTTTGAATGTGTTTGACTTTAATTTAATTCAATTAGCTTTGTAGAATGTATTAGACTTTTATTTGATTTAATTAGCTTTGTTTTAATGTATTTGACTCTCATTTGATTCAAATAGCTTTGTTTGAATGTGTTTGACTTTCATTTGATTCAAATAGCTTTGTTTGAATGTGTTTGACTTTCATTTGATTCAATTAGCTTTGTTTGAATGTGTTAGACTTTAATTTGATTCAATTAGCTTTGTTGAATGTATTTGACTTTCATTTGATTCAATTAGCTTTGTTTGAATGTGTCTGACTTTCATTTGATTCAATTAGCTTTGTAGAATGTATTTGACTCTCATTTGATTCAAATAACTTTGTTTGAATGCGTTTAACATTCATTTGATTCAATTAGCTTTGTAGAACACAATTCACTTTCATTTAATTTAAACAACTTTGTTTGAATGTGTTTGACTTTCATTTGACTCAAATAGCTTTATTTGATTGCGTTTGACTTTCATTTGATACAATTAACTTTGTAGAACGTATTTGACTTTCATTTGATTCAAATAGCTTTGTTTGAATGTGTTTGACTTTCAATTGATTCAATTAGCTTTGTAGAATGTATTTTACTGTCATTTGATTCAAATAGCTTTGTTTGAATGTGTTTGAATTTCATTTAATTCAATTTGCTTTGTAGAATGCATTTCACTTTCATTTGATTTATATAGCTTTGTTTGAATGTGTTTGACTTTCATTTAAATTAAAAAGCTTTTTTTGAATGTGTTTGACTCTCATTTGATTTAAAAGACTTTGTTTGAATGTGTTTGACTTTCATTTGATTCAATTAGCTTTGTAGAATGTATTTGACTTTCATTTGATTCAAATAGCTTTGTTTGAATGTGTTTGACTTTCAATTGATTCAATTAGCTTTGTAGAATGTGTTTGACTGTCATTTGATTCAAATAGCTTTGTTTGAATGTGTTTGAATTTCATTTAATTCAATTTGCTTTGTAGAATGCATTTCACTTTCATTTGAGTTATATAGCTTTATTTGAATGTGTTTGACTTTCATTTAAATTAAAAAGCTTTTTTTGAATGTGTTTAACTTTCAGTTGATTTAAAAGGCTTTATTTGAATGTGTTTGACTTTCATTTGATTCAATTAGCTTTGTAGAATGTATTTTACTTTTATTTGATTTAATTAGCTTTGTTTAAATTTATTTGACTCTCATTTGATTCAAATAGCTTTGTTTGAATGTGTTTGACTTACATTTGATTCAATTAGCTTTGTAGAATGTATTTGACTTTCATTTGATTGAAATAGCTTTATTTAAACGTGTTTGAATTTCATTTGATTCAATTAGCTTTGTAGAATGTATTTGACTTTCATTTGATTCGAAATCTTTGATTGAATGTGTTTGACTTTCATTTGATTCAATTAGCTTTGTTTGAATGTGTTTGACTTTAATTTAATTCAATTAGCTTTGTAGAATGTATTAGACTTTTATTTGATTTAATTAGCTTTGTTTTAATGTATTTGACTCTCATTTGATTCAAATAGCTTTGTTTGAATGTGTTTGACTTTCATTTGATTCAAATAGCTTTGTTTGAATGTGTTTGACTTTCATTTGATTCAATTAGCTTTGTTTGAATGTGTTTGACTTTCATTTGATTCAATTAGCTTTGTTGAATGTATTTGACTTTCATTTGATTCAATTAGCTTTGTTTGAATGTGTCTGACTTTCATTTGATTCAATTAGCTTTGTAGAATGTATTTGACTCTCATTTGATTCAAATAACTTTGTTTGAATGCGTTTAACATTCATTTTATTCAATTAGCTTTGTAGAACACATTTCACTTTCATTTAACTTAAACAACTTTGTTTGAATGTGTTTGACTTTCATTTGACTCAAATAGCTTTATTTGATTGCGTTTGACTTTCATTTGATACAATTAGCTTTGTAGAACGTATTTGACTTTCATTTGATTCAAATAGCTTTATTTAAATGTGTTTGACTTTCATTTGATTCAATTAGCTTTGTATAATGTATTTGACTTTCATTTGAGTCAAATAACTTTGTTTGACTGTGTTTGACTTTCATTTGTTTCAATTTGCATTGTAGAATGTATTTGACTTTCATTTTCTTCAAATAGCTTTGTTTGAATGTGTTTGACTTTCATTTGTTTTCAATTAGCTTTGTAGAATGTATTTGACATTCATTTAATTAAAATAGCTTTGTTTGAATGTGTTTGACTTTCATTTGATTCAATTAGATTTGTTTGAATGTGTTTGACTTTCATTTGATTCAATTAGCTTTGTAGAATGTATTTGACTTTCATTTGATTCAAATAGCTTTGTTAGAATGTGTTTGACTTTCAATTGATTCAATTAGCTTTGTAGAATGTATTTGACTATCATTTGATTCAAATAGGTTTGTTTGAATGTGTTTGAATTTCATTTAATTCAATTTGCTTTGTAGAATGCATTTCACTTTCATTTGATTTATATAGCTTTGTTTGAATGTGTTTGACTTTCATTTAAATTAAAAAGCTTTTTTTGAATGTGTTTGACTTTCATTTGATTTAAAAGGCTTTGTTTGAATGTGTTAGACTTTCATTTGATTTAAAAGGCTTTGTTTGAATGTGTTTGACTTTCATTTGATGCAATTAGCTTTGTAGAATGTATTTTACTTTTATTTTATTTAATTAGCTTTGTTTGAATTTATTTGACTATCATTTGATTCAAATAGCTTTGTTTGAATGTGTTTGACTTTCATTTGATTCAATTAGCTTTGTAGAATGTATTTGACTTTCATTTGATTCAAATAGCTTTGTTTGAATGTGTTTGACTTTCAATTGATTCAATTAGCTTTGTAGAATGTGTTTGACTGTTATTTGATTCAAATAGCTTTGTTTGAATGTGTTTGAATTTCATTTAGATCAATTTGCTTTGTAGAATGCATTTCACTTTCATTTGATTTATATAGCTTTGTTTGAATGTGTTTGACTTTCATTTAAATTAAAAAGCATTTTTTGAATGTGTTTGACTTTCATTTGATTTAAAAGGCTTTGTTTGAATGTGTTTGACTTTCATTTGATTCAATAGCTTTGTTTGAATGTGTTTGACTTTCATTTGATTCAATTAGCTTTGTAGAATGTATTTGACTTTCATTTGATTCAAATAGCTTTGTTTGAATGTGTTTGACTTTCAATTGATTCAATTAGCTTTGTAGAATGTATTTTACTGTCATTTGATTCAAATAGCTTTGTTTGAATGTGTTTGAATTTCATTTAATTCAATTTGCTTTGTAGAATGCATTTCACTTTCATTTGATTTATATAGCTTTGTTTGAATGTGTTTGACTTTCATTTAAATTAAAAAGCTTTTTTTGAATGTGTTTGACTTTCATTTGATTTAAAAGACTTTGTTTGAATGTGTTTGACTTTCATTTGATTCAATTAGCTTTTAGAATGTATTTGACTTTCATTTGATTCAAGCTTTGTGTGTTTTCAATTGATTCAATTAGCTTTGTAGAATGTGTTTGACTGTCATTTGATTCAAATAGCTTTGTTTGAATGTGTTTGAATTTCATTTAATTCAATTTGCTTTGTAGAATGCATTTCACTTTCATTTGATTTATATAGCTTTGTTTGAATGTGTTTGACTTTCATTTAAATTAAAAAGCTTTTTTTGAATGTGTTTAACTTTCATTTGATTTAAAAGGCTTTATTTGAATGTGTTTGACTTTCATTTGATTCAATTAGCTTTGTAGAATGTATTTTACTTTTATTTGATTTAAT